>NC_043991.1:26030869-26330869 GCF_902150065.1 Myripristis murdjan
TGCCCCACCCTTCTTGCCTATTTGTGATTCCTGGCTGATTCCCTCCTCCGCCAAGGTGATTCAAGGGCCCGTTCAGACCTGGTGCCTAAACTCAAACCAGTTCTTCACATTTTGAGAAACAAAGCAATGGCTCTCAGGCAGGAAAACAGATTCCAGGACGGCACCAACACTTTGTTAGTCGAGAACCAAGACCAGCTTACGTCATGGGCTGGAGGTGGGATTATCGTGACCAACAACACCAATTTCGCTGCCATTCTTCAAAAAACTTAGCTTCGGTATGGACATAACACTAAAGCTGCAATTTTCAGTGATCTGTCATTGTTGTTGGTGCTTGCACTGCTGTGAAAGCGCAGACGTATACAGTGACATAATGACATGGCTCTGCTCTGTAGCCCACAGAAAAGCAAAGCGGTTCTTTGAGGGTTTGCAAGCTGAACCAACTGCGTGCTGCATTTGCACCAGCCCAGCACTAAAACTAGGTTTGTGTTGGTGGAAAGAGGGTACAGTGTCCCTGAATGCACTTATCAATATGAAACAATGACTTGACCTTTTAAAACATAAAGGTTTGTGGCCTGAAAATCCACCATACAACTAGGATTGTGGTCCAAACGTTCTGCCTGATTCAGAAACAGGAAACTGGTTGAGCTACAAGCTCTACTGCAGATTTATATCACTGATGTGGACATGAGGTAAGATGTCAGTCATGCACCAACACTGCACACTGCTACTTGTTCTGTGCCCCCCCTCTGAGAAGCTTTTTTAATATGTTTGGTTCGGCTCTTAATTATTTCCCTCCACAGCTTGGCTGCTTGTAACCTGTGATCTTTCCATCCTCACACCTCCCTCACACTAATTTGCTACAGCTTGTCTTCAGTCCTTTCTCTGTAGTTCTTTCCATCCTATATTTTCCCCATCATTTCCCTCTAGACAAAACTTTCCTCTAGCAAAAAAAAGACCCCATACAGTGTTTGCACAGGAGCATATTACAACTTACAGTTATGTTTTAAGCTTAAGCAACTTCTAGTGGTCCTGTACACAACAAAACTGTAGAATAGTATTAAGGGAGCGACAAAAGTCCACATATGGACACTAGTGGGTTGGCAGATGTATAGTGGCGGAAACGGAACGGAAACGGAAATGGTCCTTTGGGTTGTATTAGAGACAATCCTGTGAGCCTCCATAAATAAAAAGACAGTGACAACTAAATCAATGCCACATGTTGAATTGGCAGAGGAGCAGGTCGGGCAATGTGAGGTGATGCAACAGGGAGCCTTTGTCGCCACTACTTCCTTGATGTGTGGTGCGTCTGGGCCTTTACTTCTTCTCTGGTGGCATTTTGATTTTATCCATCATGGAGATGCGTCTGATGTCTGGGCAAGACCTTTGACTGCACCTGACAAAATGTACATTCATGTGATTAGATAGATAGATAGATAGATAGATACTTTATTCATCCCGCAGGAAATTCACATTAGCCAGGAATAATGAGTTATGGACAAACTGGTGCTACAAAGGTCATTACTTCCATGACATCCTGATGCTGTTACTGCTACTGAAGTTCCCGTTTTGCGAGGTTTGAGGCTGAAGATCAGCCACACACTCCCCAGGTGACTGAGCCCACAGCAAATGCTGAGCAGCAATACTTTACATTGGAACAGCAGAATGACCTGAATTAGCAGCCTGAACCAGGAGTTTATCTAGTAGCCAAGCGCACGGTACCAGCAGCTGAGGATTTGGGATGAGGTCACCATTTTCAAGATTCCTTGGCTCTGCATAATGCAGCTTTAACCAGACGAGAAGTTGGAACACCCTGCTCATTTCCCAGACATGCAAGTGTTTGAAAGATTGTGGTTAGGGAGCTCTGTTAAAATTAATTGTTAAGTGCAGTCAGTAAAAATAAAGCGGTGATCTGCCAGAATGAACATTTGCTGGTCTATTAGGTGAGGAATGTTGATGTGGGTGATGTGTTAGGGGAAATGATCTGTCTTAAGTGACTTAACCAAGCTAGGCCTTAAACTACTGTAGCTGTGAACCTTAATAAATCAATTAAAAAAAGGTTTTGCATTGGTTCAATTTATTTAAACCTGTTAATAATATCATCTATTCCTCTGTTTCTATAATCTCTCCACTATAAGGTGTTTGTGGTTACAGGATATTGTAAAAAGCAAGAGAGGTTTCTAATGTATGGAGAATATCGGTGTTTATACAGAGTTAATAATAATTTAATCAAATATTTACTTGTGTTGCCATGACAAGAAGATGCACTGCCTTCTTTACCAGTGAAATGAAGGTGCACGTATTGCATAACAGCAGTCGTCATGGCATGCCTGGTCTCCAAGGTTTGTTGGCAGTCAGTCAGGGGGATTAAAATGAACAACTCTAGGGTCCTGAGTTGATTTAGACCTCAGACTTTCAGAGCAGTCCTTAGTCCAGATCAGGAATTGTATGTGGAAAGAGATACAAGACACGAGGGACGCCATAGTTACCTGGAAGCAGCACAATCAAAACATCCTGAAGTCAGCTTGGAATCAGCCAACAGTTATAGTGCCGTTAATGTGCCTCATAAAGCAGCAACAAACAAGAAACAAGAAACGACAACTCTCTGATTTTTGCAGGTCCACCTACATTATAACAATATTATCAGCGATTAGGGGAGCCACATGTTGGTTCTATTAAAACTCCACCTTATGTATTTTCACAGCAGTAATCAGTGGATCAAAATGGATGAAAGCAGACTGCACATATTATGCAAAATGCTCACACAGGATTTCTCTCATCATGTCACTTTCATCGAGTTCCCCTACTCCAGTTTCTATTAAGCATAATCTTACCCATGTCTGTTCTTTTTAAGGGGAAGAGGTTAGTCACATTAAGCAGAGGCACCGAGCACACAGCGGGGTGAAATAGTTATTTGTTGTGAGTTCATGGTAAAAGAACAAGCTGTAAACTATTCCAAATGTAGCAACAACACAGTTATCCCATGGATTTTACAGGAACTGTACTTTCCGTTTCCTTGGCCTGGATGCTGCGTTTTACTGCCTGAGCTTCTGCCAAAAAAAAAAAAAAAAAAAAAAAAAAAAAGCCTGTTGCAAGATGTTTTTTTTAATACTGATAAAGGCAATAAAAAAGCCAGGGCTGATGTTGTTCCATTTGTGTCCGTTTCAAAACCGCCAAGCTAAGATGCTCATCATAATACTAAGAATACATCTGTAGAAAAATCATGCAATATGCATTGTCATAACAGTATTATTAGTATTATAACAGCATTATTGGGATATAGTATTTAATGTATTTACTAAAAATTTAGCAGCAGTCATCATAAAGTGTAATTAAACTTTTATTTATACTTTCTGATGACAGCTCATACAGTCGCAAACAATCTCAATCCAGTTTTGCAGGTTATTGATATTGATTCGGATTGCATGAAAAAAAAATCCTGTTGCATTCATTTTCAGGGATTAATAATATTACAATATTATAAGGAAACACAGTCCATTAAAATATAAACTTGGCTACTTAATATACATTTTGATTTAGGAATCTGATAAAATATTATAATCTGTTCCTGTGTGAGCCACATTAGGATGGCAGCGATTTGACACTTTTTTCAGTGCTCAGTGTTTTAAGATTCCTATTCGACAAGCCACTCCAGTTTGAAGACGGCTTATCTATTGGTGCAGCATTGTCGTATGTGCTGCTCTGTTACCATGTCCTATAGTATACTGCCGCTGACTAATAGCTTGTTGAACAGTTGGCTATGAAATTAGGTCATTCCCTGGGGTCTTGTCAATACATAATTAAAAAGACAGGACACCGACACACTTCTCATTTGCCCAATTTCCCCTGCTGCAGAATTAACTGTTCTTCCCCGATGAAGTTACAGTATCATGGATGGCTGCAGAATAGCACTGGGTTGTTAATAATGTCATTACATGCAAACACATTGTTGAAGGGATTAAACCTAATGTGTTTTAGAAAAAGCATTATTATGAAGTATTATTATGACTATTATATAAATGAATAACCACTGACATACACACATTTCTCTCCACAGCGTCCAAGATAAGCAGTGTGCGGGGTCCCACGGTCAAATACTCCTTACTCATCAGCTGTGAGATGCAGTAGAGTCACAGTTAAGGCCTTGCTGGTGGTTCACAGCCACTCGAGCTCTGATGTCACTGGTTCCACTGTTCAGACGCAGGGAAATTATAGAGCTCCCTCCCACCTGGACAGTGTTAGCTCATTCACTTCAGCTCTCTCTATAGGACTCTGCCCTCCTGTCTGCCTCTTTCTCTCCCTCTTTCCATGAGTTACATGTGAATGAATTGTGTTTTGCTTGTGCTTGACTCCTCTTTTTCACACTGAATTGTGCTTTATTCGTTACATTCACGGCAACAGGGAATACAGGTTGAGCAGGATGAAACGCTCAGAAACACGGGGCTGTCATTTGATCATGTAACTGTAAAGTGGCTATAAATTAAATATTTTACGCAGCAGTTTTCTTGCAAAAATGTGTGGTGACACCACAGCACGTTGATGGAGATTTTAAAGTGAGCACAGCTTCACTCACTCCAGTCACGCATGACAGCCACCAAACCCCTCTCGTTTCCATCCTGAGAGCAGTCATCCGGCAATCAATATGCTGTTCATTATCCTAAATCAGACATGCATCTGGTCAATAGTGTTGCGTCTGCTGGAATCAAATACTGTAACAGTGGATTTACAGCATATTAAGATTTAACAAAAAATAAGACACAAGCTGGAAATATCACAGTGTTTTAGAGCGGCTGTGGATGAACTGTCTCGCACCGCTGCATCTCTGTGGATTTGCCAGCGAAGAGGGATCTGGTCTCATGTTCATTGAACTTAGTACTTCTGGAACATTCTTCATTATTGGCTACATTACTATCAAATCTTTTATTTATTTTTTTAACATTATGTTTCAGGAATTTCTGCTTCATGAGACAGTGACAGTGGGATAGGAATGACAGGGCAGAGAGAGGGCATGACATACAGCAAAGGGTCTGGGTTGGATTTTAATCCTTACTATCATATAAATAAATAAATAAAAGGCAGTTTTTGTAGTCTTTTAGTCTTTTTAATAAATTTGTATAAATCTGATCTGGTAGACTCGTGATAATAGGGTGAAAGCTACAGTAAAAGTGTGTCACCGTTTGTCATATATTTGCCACACTGATAGTGAAGACTTTGTGTTCACATGTAGGCCAACAGATGGAAGGTAAAGGGAGACCATTCATGTGAGTCAGACATGCACCAGGCAATTACTATGAATTATTAAAGCTCAAGTAGCTATTGTGTCAGGAATATTGATCGGAGTGTTTTTTTTTTTTTTTTTTTGACAAACTGAGCATTGCATTAGCTCAGCTCACAATCCCAGCTATCAGCTGATAACTGCTGATCTTGAGCCAGCCCACATCAGCTGATGGCTCAGCTGATTCTCTTCTCTTATTCATTTGGTAAATCTCACAAAGGGCGCCTTCTTTAAGCTGCTGCTTCCTCTGCAAGCCTTTTTACAAGCCACCTCCACCCCGGCTCCTCCTTTACATGCTGTGTCTGACTTCATCAATGTCACTGCTCTTGTCCCTGATGCCTGCTCTCTTCTGTAGGCCACCCTACGGGGTGTGTGTGTGTGTGTGTGTGTAGGGGGTAGATTCCATGTATGGACATGGGAGGGCATTGTGTTAGACTATTCCACAGCACAGCCACACCACCATATACCATACTGCAGACTAAAGCGGTCCTGCTTAAATGTTGTTTTAGACCTACTTGACTTATCTAGGATAAACCTGTCTGTGATGTGCAATCTGTGGCTTGTTTATGGACAATTTCTTGTAATGAGTGGGAGACAGATTGATGTCAGCCCAGGGGATGGTCATTTTTGCAGCAATGTCTTGAGTGTAGCCACTATTTTCATTACCGTCAATCTGCGTTACTGAGTCAAGCAAATTGGACTGACAGATTCACTCTTTTATCTGGATCAAATTGAAATCAGTTCCCTCCCTGAAGAGGAGCTTTACATTACTGATAGATGTGACACAACCTTGGGTGTAAAACAGAGCAAGGTCAATCAGCAATTCTCTTATTTCCCAAACACCAGTCCTTCTCTATGCTCGCAGGAGAGCGGTGGTTTTCACATGATTTTGAATTAGGTGGCCTTTGTTCAACAACTTCCGGACAGAATCTGAGAACATCCAGGGCTTCCTGCAGCCCGCTTTCCTCTGGAAAGTCTCCTGGAACCAGAAAAAAGAGCATGATGTTTATACTTTGTACTTTTATATCCATTACCAAATGAATGAGGTTGCCACATGATATCCTGAGAGAGACAGCCATTGGTGGTCCAGTTATCTTCAATACTGGACTTTTTTAAGCCTCTGGGGATGTTTTAGGATGTTTATGATATTATTTTAGGATGATTACGGTAATCTTGAACAGACTGAAAGACAACATTAATTATAAAAAGTCACCACTGGACCATATCTACATTACACACATACATGCACTATTTAGACTGTGGCACATTTTGGAAGCTAATTTTAATAAATCACTCATATAAGCAGCGGAAACATCTTATGCATTTACTTCTTGTACTTCTTGTACTTTTTGTATTATAAGAAAATCCCACCTTTTCTATATATAGACATTAGTCATTATTAGTATCATCCAGCACGGAAGCCCATATTACATACGATGTACTATAAGAGTTACATCTGGAGATGTAAGCAAGAGGCATCCTGACAGCTCTGCTTCATCTTTATTACCCATCAGTGTGGAAAATACTTGGCCTGGACTGATGTCAGAGGTCTTTCGGCTTCCTGTAGTGATGATCTCACAGCTTCTTGATTCATGAGAGGATTATTACCATGAAGCTGATGTTAACTTTGGTCTGCATTCACAAGATTGTTTACAGATTGGCCCCGTCTGAGTTCGTCTGGTTTCTTTGCAAAGCAGAAGTTTGGTGTTACACACTTGTAAAAAAATACAATCCTTCAGTCTAAGGCCAAAATACACATCTTCAATACAATACCCTGAACACAGTCGCTGGGAAACTCTAGTACCTCTATCTACACTCGTCCACGGCTGGCTGACTGGAGTGCTACTGAGGGCTCAGCATAACCTTTCTCACTATTTTAATCTCACCTAAAGCAGGCAGCACTGTCATTGTAGGACTCTGAAAGTTTTCTGATTTGCCAAAAATGCTGTGTTGGGGGACTCTTTTGTCAGCCAGTGACCTAAAAACTCTTGTAGAGATCCTTCATGAGAGGTTTTCCTGGAATCCAAATATTTAAAGCAGCTGAAAATTGGAATGTCCTGAGGAGCAAACCTTTAAGGATTTTCAGTGGATGAAGTCAGTGAATGAAAATTCACTCGAAACCAGTTGGGGTCTCAGTTATCTAAACACACAGTGAAAAATAGCTTAGTGCTGGGTTCAAGCTAATGACCTGTTTTGTTTGTGAAGTTAAACAGTATGGCCGCTCAAAGAATCAAGTCTGGGTATTTCAAGTGAACTGTGCAAATTTCCCAGTTATTTCTGACATCTAGACTAAGCTGATGACAAGATCACCAAACAACAAAAATCAACAAGATAATCTGCTCAGGAGGGTGAATCATATTCAGAATAGGGGAACTCTCCTGTCACTTACAGTGACGTCAGCTTTTGGTTGACACTGCCTTATAGAAAAGCAGTTAGTGCCTGTTTTGACCACAGTTAAACACGTGGTCAGAAGTAAACATCCAGGCCATCGGAAGCTTTGGAAAGTAACTGCTGTGACATGACTGGATGACTGGAAGTGAAGGAGAATCCAAAATGAATGGAAGACAGAGCATGACGAGCTTAAAAATCCACCTTAAAAACTCCAAATCTTCAAAATCAAAGCTCCTTTTGGAAATATGAGATCCACTGATGAGACTCAAATGAAGCTCTGGAGAATGTTCAGTCAGTCACTAACAGAGGGGAAACCTTGTTTCAGTTTGGAGATTAGGTCACCGTTAACACTGGTGTTTTTTTGTTTTTCATTATCTTTCATGACCAACATAAATCATTGGGTCAGTGGTTGGGTTTCTATGAATACCCCCAGGACATCCTTTTACAGAAGTAGATCAAAGAAGCCAAAGAAATATCAGTGTCAACCTCTGACCTGTAAGTCGACTTGAAAAAAGAATATTTACGATTTAACACAGATTTATCACAGGGCGTTATAAACACATGTTTCTCTCTGGGAGACACAGCAGAGGTATGTCTTTCTTCACTATAGGTGAGCAAAGGCCATATAGAGTTGTAGAGACTTTATTCCCCGGGACCATGAAATATATTCATACTTATTTGGCCATAATTCCTCAATGCTTATTTCTTAGTGTATTTCTACATTTCAGTGTCATTGTGAATAATTCTGTTCATAGTAGCCAATGGGTATCCAAAGGAACAGAGGCCTTCAGCAGAATACTAAAAAGAAAAAGAATATAAATAATAATAATAATCTGATGGTAAGAAAAATGTAAATTAATAGTATCAGACTGTGTGTGTTTGCGTTTGTATTTTGAGGTCTGCATGAATCGATGATGTCAGAATTTTCTTTTTTATATTGATGTTCTGTTGAAATCTTCCTCTGCTTGAAGCCAACACAAAGCCATTAAATTAGCCAGTTAAACAAACACACAAGTCAGACAGCACATCAGTCTTTCATTTTCCCTGCAAGCCTCGAGGAAAATTGGAAAACAGGTGAACCCATGTCAAGGTGAAATTATTAATTCTATTTTTAAATAACACCTCCTTTCACATTATTAATGTTGCAGTCATGCAGTCCAAGCATAATGCCATCCCAAATGAGAAAATGACAAGTCTTCCATTTTCTGAGGCTTGTATTCTTGGCCACATTATTATTATTTAAGTAAATGAGCTAATAGCAGCTTCTTTGAGTTAAAAAAGAGTCTTTTCCTGAAGAGGAAGACGGACTGAAAACCTCATCCCACAAAAACCCTTCTGATGACAAAAACGTACATTTTGATGCATCATTGAGTTCATCGCCTACGCAGCCCAATCTGAATATGAATTGCTTTGGTTTATCTTAGGAATAGAGGAATGTGACTCATGGCCTTAATGAATAAAAAGGATGTTGCTTGCACACTCCAAAATAGACTATATCAAAGATCCTCTGCCTGTGAAAATCATTATTGCATGATACATTTCTTTCATTAAACACACCTTTTAGGACGCAGAGAGACACAGAGAGAAAGTTTAATACCATGTTAATGACCATGTTTTTTTTTTTTTTGTTTTGTTTTGCCACAAACAGAAAAGCATATTTTTTTAATAATCTTTTTTAATCATTTTTCAATCACACCATTTGGCTCAACATCTCATACTCAATGCAACATGTTAATGCACTGGAAACTGCAAATACAGCTACATGTAGAGTGTTTCGTGACTCCCAGGCGGAGTTTTTCAGTCAAAATCTATCGAATTAAATGTCATCATGAATCCACTCTTGCCTGCTATACGATTCTATTAGAAAGAGCACCGAGACTGTCCAGTGTAAACCTCGCTGAGGCATAGGATTTGATGTGGCACCAGCACATACTGGCATGCAAAACTAAAGTTCAGCTGTGAACAAAAGGCGACTGTGGGAGACAGTCCTTTGTGGACAAACACCCAGGGAATGGTTTGCGAAAGCACAGAAATTCCCCATTACTTTTATAAATACTGACATTTTGTTTGGAGCATGGCTATCTAACAGTAATGAAATATGAATGATGGTTTATGTAATGGCATACATTCTCCTGCTATTGTGCATTTGACCAAAAAGCACCACCCCAAAAAAAGAGAGGAAAAAAGAAAAGTAAGGAAAAGACAAAGAAAGACAGAAAAAAATACAGATTATTTTAGCCGTCTTTTGAACAATCTGCCTAAACACACAGAAAAATGGACTATACATTATAAGTCTGGATTTTTTTTAAAAAATAAAATGCTGAATTTACATAACAGACTGCGTGCTATGCCGAGGCAAGCATGCCAACCCTAATCCTTTTATGTCTGGAAGCACTGACCTCTTTTGCTCAACTGATGGCTTATTATCAATATTGATTTTGGCTCCTTCATTTTACAGCCTCTCTGCAGGGAGGCCAATCACCCATGGACATATCAGTGACTAGTCACTAGGCACAAGGACGAGCGCTGGAAATCTGACGCTCAGGCCAAATTTATGGTTTTCATATTTTCACAAATACTGAATCAGCACCATTTCTTCCATGGATAACAGGACCAGGTAAAGTAATGACTGCACACGTCCTGATCTGACACTGGACAGCACTGGACCTCATCCTTTGTGTGTTCTGGGATGGTGACCTCGCTGGCAGAGGCTCGCACCAGAGGACTCGCCGTGTGCGTCTGCTCCGGATCTGCATCGGCCCTAAAGTGAAGAAATCCCTCACCACAGTAAGTGATGGAGAATTCAACTGCTAGACTTGCTTTTGTCTAAAGTTTTAGCTGGATGCATATTTAAATAATGGATTATGATGATAATTATTATTATTGTTGTTATTATCATTATTACTATAATTATTATTATTGTTGTTGTTGTTGTTGTTGTTGTTGTTGTTGTTGTTGCACAGCAAAGGTGATATTAGACTGAAATGAAAATGAATGCTATTGAGTCCTGAGGGGAAATTGGATGACTGCAAATGTAAAAGGATAGAGATAAAAACATGATAAATATAGAAAAATATGAGAAAATGTACTGCACAGCTTCTACAAACTGGATGGTTAATGAATTAATGCTTTAATGTTTTTACCTCCCATCCTCCGTAAGATACTGTAGCAAAATAAGAATAACACATAGTGGGAGCCTGAGGCCAGCTGTCAGACAATGAATCTGCATTTGTCCGGATGTTATATTGATTTAGAGGACAACCGATAGCCACTGAGGCTGGAGAGTACTGGGTATGGTACAGTATTTCACTGAGCTTTTCCCTCAAAGTCAATCAAACATGGCTATTTACTGTAACACTGATTTGCTTAGTGACACAAGCTGCAGCCTATGTAATTTCAAACAAGGAGTAATCCGTCTTGACTGTCCCAGTGGCTCTATACAATGACATACATGACAATACATTTTTGGCTGTAAAACCATAGTGGTTAAAGGCATACCAAAAAAAAAAAAAAAAAAAAATGTATAGAAACGTTGTATAGAAAAGGTCAGATCCAGTGAGTCACAGCGATCCTCCACATGGAGAGAATGGATTATGTGCTATGCAATGACCTGTCTTACCATTTATTTAGTGTCTCTTCAGCTGCAGAAACATAACTAGTAACATTTGATGTATTCCCCAAGTTTTGTGCTCCAGTCCCACCTATTAATATGTTTAATGATACAGAAGATGAAAGTATCCCACAGCTGTAATTTTACTTCTTGTCTAACAGTGCTGTTTAGAGGCTGCCAGAACGGCAGCTGGCTGATTTGTCAGCACATCTGGTTTAGACCGACAGCGTTCAGCCCTCGGACCGCCTCGCTGAGTTTTTCCCTTATCACTTTCCGTGTTTGAGATGTTTGTGTTTTCCTCACCATGGTTTTGGAGACAGGAGTCACATTCTCCTTGAGATGGATGGCAGCGAGGGACAAACAGACACTGATGCTAAATAAATCCTAGAAAGTATGTCTGGGTGAGAGCAGCAGGGGTCAAAGGTCAAGCCCCTTGGTGGAACAGCATTACAGGCACTTCATAAACGTACAGCAGTTTGTCATGGTGACGTTTGCACAAAGACATATTGGGGTCCTGTTATGAAACAATAACATGACCACACATCCACAGACAGTAATAGATGGACTAAGGAGGGTAGGTCATATACATACGTCACACTCAACTTATGGTGAACATAACTATACAGCTTTCAAGCAGCTTGATATACAGTTCTGCTGCAGCTGTGGAGAAAAGTGGAGCGTGCATGGTTTGAATAGGAATACTCAACATAAATTATGTCATTTTGAGAATGTATATTGCTGAGACTGGAAAGTATCAAGCCTGAATGCTCGTGCAAAGCCTGGATATTACACATTTTGTGCAGAAATTGTAAACAGTACCAGTGTAGCTGCTTCTACTAGTTAGATATTGTTGTAGGAACAATTTATTCTTGAATTCTCATGATCTTAAATATTTGTGCACTGCAGGATGTTGATTTAGGATTGTATAATCATTCAAAATATGGAGCAGTCTGTCAGCCTCCATTGACTTGACCTGTTAAGTCACTTTTAGCTTGAGGCGCCTCCGTGAGCATTCATCACATCACCTACTCCTGTAGCAGCTCCATTCAAAGTCGCACTCTGAGCAGTGTCTTGTTCAGTCTCTATTAGATTATGTTAGGCGCATAATCTGACTGAAGCTCCAAACTGTCTGGGAGTTGACTGGAAGTCCATAGGCATGAGCGTGCACCACGTAAAGATGGACCGTGAGTAATACCCTCAGAAATGTTCCACCTCCTACAGACAGACGTTCCACATCTGAAGGCAGTGGTGATGTTGCCATGGTAACAGCAGGTTGTTTTGGTTTGCGTTTTTATGAGTCTCTTCGCCTCTTTGTCATCAGAGATGCTTCTCCAAAAGAAATAGGGCCCCCCTCCCGAGTGCAGGTCCTGCCTTAATGTATATGGAAAATGTTGGAGCTTAATAAAACGTCACTTTCGCTATTTAGAAAAAGTGCCTGTAATTGAAACATTATTCAGTTCAATTCTCTGGGATTGCACTACATTCTGTGCTATGGCCACAAAACTAAAAGAAAAATAGCTCATTAGATGCCTTGTAAAAATAATGATGATAATAATAATAATAATAAAATTTTGTCACATTTTGTTCATCTCTCCTAAAATGGAGTGAATGTGATCATCATGACTGGCTGGTGGAGGAAACAAATATAAGCACGCAGGAGTGCACATACCATGAATAACGTTCAGTGTAAATGGCTGAATTGAAGCTCTCTTTGAGTGTGGATACATAATTTCATGTTCCTTAATGCCGCACTACAGTGATTTACTGTATGTCTGCTTTGCCTTTTCAGCAACTGGATCACACTGTAATGCATGCAAAATTCAATTATGGGGTAATTTCATGCTGTTTTCCCATTTTCCCATCATAATGCAGTAGCTAAGGAAACCGGACTGAAATTCAAATGAAATCTTGAGACAACAAGCTTGAACACAGCTCTGCCCGCGGTATAAAACACAGGCTGTGTATGTGGCAAAGGCTCTTCCCGGGAAACGCGAGGCAAAATGAAAACAGCGACTGTGAAGGTCAAACGCAAAATCTCAAAATGGAGGCTGACAAACAGTTGACTCCTTCAGTGCATTGAACTGTTCAGCAATGTTTGTGGAAGCAGACCTCAAGCTGGTTAGAGTCAAATAAGAGCTGTAGATGAAGCCTGTTGGGATTGTTGCATCAAATCTCATGTTTAAGGCAGTAAAAATCAAGGCTTTGGATTTATTTTAGCTCTTGTTGACCATTCTGTCAGATGAAAAGTCATTTGTGTTTCCTCCACTTCTCAGGACTTCTTGTGATCTTTTTCAAGACAGCATTGTACCCAAGTCACCTCTTCCCAGCATGGGATGGTGGCTTCTTGCTGCTTTTCAGGCCAAAATAATGTTTTTTCTGTGCACCGAGCAGCGAGCTAGCACCGAGGTCCAGATCTCTTCCAGACGTCTTTTAGGCCACTGAACATCTGACTTCATATTTGGAAGAACATCACTCATGTGAGGCAGGAAAAGTGGGTTTGGTGTTTCCCACAGTGTATGGCATGTTCACTGTGCATGGCTGACTGCATTTCTGTTCTTGTAAAGCGGCATGGTTTGGTTCCGAGAATTACAAACTGTCAAGGGTTATAATATCTGAAGGTGCTGTTCATTCAGCCTTATTGGCTTATCTGTTGTACTGAGCTATTGTAGTAATGTGTTATTTTCTGTTAATTGACACCAAAGCCATACTTACAAGATTAAATCAAGCATTGTGACTTTTTATTTTTCCCAAGAACATTTGCTTACTAGTGATAATCCAAATAATGGCCACTCAACACAGGATGTTGAGGTTGATGTGAGGCTGTTTATTCAACAGACTGAAGTGAACACACATTTCCAGTAGCCTGATAAGCATGACATCACCTCTCCGGCTCCCCCGCTGCATTCAGTAATTGCGTGCAGCTGTGAGGTGTGCATCTTGATAAGCTGCCTTTGTCCCAATGAAACTAGAGCCATCAGCTCTCCTTACATTTCTCTGATGGCGATGACAACCTGCTGGAAAGTCCCAGATTACTAAAATCAGGACTAGAGACAAATATTCAAATATCTATCCTCAACCTGGCACAATAAAACCTACTTGAACAATGGGGTATTGAAATAGTAGAGTGCACTGAGTTAAAGACTGGACACAGAGTTTTGGCTTTGCCAAAGTACATTAACAATGATAGTTTTTGGTTTAATATATAAATATATTTTTGTCAGCGTATTGCCAATGACATAACCTCATGTAGTAAATATTTAGTTTGATCTTGCATGCGCCAGCAACTGTTTCCTACCACAGTGTTACACAAATAGAATCATGAGCAAAGAATGCCCACGTGTTTTCGTCTGTGTATGCGATGATTCAGCTGAAATTTATCAACAGATGCCCATCAGTTATTGTCTGATTTTAGGCATTAAAATTTTCCACATCACAGTGACAGACAAAAACAAACAAACAAACAAACAAACAAAAAAAACATGAATGACAATGGATTTGCAATGAATCCCAAAATCTAAACCATCAAACTACAGCATCCTCAACATCTAGTGGTTAGAGAAGCATGCAACTTGAAACACATGGGATTACATGTATTTCTATCATCATTTGCCCCCAATGAACCAAATGAGGAAAGTGCCATTGAAGATGAAATTGTGTTCATGAGACTCTTGCCTGCCCAAATGGGAATACATATATTGTACACCTTTAAGTGAATGAGCGCATGATCAGCAGAAAGATGTGCATTTTATTAAAATTATATCAGCTAGGAGTATGAATATGACTAGGCATGGAGCCCAGAGCAGGTAACTAGAGCTGGGACTCTCCTCATGTATGAAGGTTTCACCTGGGCTAGATTCGATCGGCTGGAAGGATCAACTCTTTCGAGTGCGGTTAGGGTTAAGTTTAAGTTTAAGTTTAAGTTTGAGGTTAGGTTTAGGTTAAGTGCACAAATCTTGCAAGAGTTTCACCAGTTGTCCCTCCAGCTGCTTCAGTCTAGCACCAACCTCTCTCTCGGGCACCTCTATCAGTTACAGAAGCATATAAAAAAGTCCTCTTCAGGTAAAGTTGACGTAGTGTGTCGATCTTGTTCTTTTGTGACAGATGGTGTGGCTCAAATTAGAAAGAGTGAGAACAGCAGTAGCAGAAATAAAGTGCTCACATCATCAGTGATTACGCCGACCAGCTATGATTACGAGAGACGGTGAACTCCTCACTGCAGAGCCTTCAGTCTGAGGCTCATACATGCTAACAGAGACAATGGATTTGTAGTGGGGCTGAGTTCAAGTCGATCCCAATGGATGCTTGCTTTGTAGCCCCATGTTGAGGTAGGGCTGCAGAAGATAAATATTGTTTCACTGAATTATATTATTAGTGATGTTCAATCTAATCCCTATAGGAAACAACACAGCTTGCCTTTCCCCTGCTTGAGTTACAGTGCAGCCAATCATCTTTATTGGTGCAGGGCCCCCAGTCGTGCAAGGTAAAACTAGATGGTAAAGTAGGAGGGTATTTCCCCATTTCTGTCTGGCTTCTGTGTTGGAGGTTTTTTTTTTTTTTTTTTTTTTTTTTTTTGGTGAAACTTTATGTACAAGTTTCCCTCTGTTTCTACTATGGTTATGAAGTCAGACTTTTATATTGCCCACAATTTTGTTGTATGTTGTATGGATGTCCTTTTTAACCCTGTTGTAAATCAGGACCAACTGATTTATTTTATTTTATTCTGTTCAGTTCTGTCTTTTTTCCCCTAAGCAGCGCAAGACCTGTGGGGAAATCCCTCTCCTAGTATGCAGTGTGAAGGGTGATGGTCACTTTAATTTTGTGGATTTGCATTTCACTCATTGCAGTGCAGGTTGCAGTGTAGTTGCTGTGATAGAGTGCACATGTGTCTCTCATTGGTCTCTCCTGGGTCTGAGATAGAACCTGCCTGCAGTAGGTACCCTGCCTTTTTCTTTTCCAGCCAGAAGCACATATTTTAATGTGCATGTTCTGCTTATTGAAGTCATTTGGCATTTTAGCTCTTCTTAGTTTTGTAAAAAAAACTTTCGACTTATGGTTGTCCCTGTTTTAGCCCTCAGGTCCATCTTTAGCTACATCTTTATTTTATAATATATATATATATATATATATATATATATATATATATATATATATATTTTTTTTTTTTTTTTTTTTTTTTTTTTTTTTTTTTTAAATTGTGAACTTAATGCATGTCTATCACCCTTTTTGAACCTTGAATTTGTATCCACATTTGGGTAGCTGAGGCCTGTTACTGTCACTGGGCTTATGCAGAACTATTATATCTGTCCCCACCCTTTGGACCCTGTGTGGGCTCACACATTGTCTCCCCATATCAGTGCTAATTTGCCATATCATATTCTACCATATAATATTTGCCACAGTGTACACAGTTTTAGACTTCATTTATAATGACACCACCAACTCTTTTCTTGACTGACAAAATATCTGTCATGAATCCTTAACCCCCTTCTGTCAAGCATAAAATGATGATGATAATGAGCTGCAGACATCTATGTTCCTCCTGTCATGAGTAGAAAAAGCGTGTTTTGTGCAGCCTCAGTGAGGCTTGACTGCTAGTTAGAAATGTCTAGATGCTCAATTTATTTTGGCTTGATCACACCTGCACATGTATGTACTTGATGCCCTTGCAACATGCAGCAAGCTGGGCATGCTGACAGTTCCTGGTGGCCAGCAGACTATCTGCAAATCACTCACCACTGAACCACTTTTGAGGCAATTATTTAGTTGTGCCTGTTCCCAGCAACCATTCTGCTGCTGTATTTCAGTCCTCCAAGCCACATTTAATCATTTACTAAAATATTTTCAGTAAAAACAGATGCCTGCACTATACTTACGCCATAATGAGTTTATTGTGTCATTAACATTAATATTTACTTCCTTGCTGGTGTTGAAATGAACTGAGGGCAAGGTTGTACCTTATCTCCGAGTTTCACCATTCATACTTCTTACATATCTATCACTGTCTGAACAGACCAGTTTTGAGATTTTATTAGACTACTTTTCATATAAACGACACAACGTCACAAGAGTGAGAACGATCACTTCTTGCTCCCACACTTTTTCCATATGTCCCGGCCCAAGTGGAGACCACAGAGTTCCTGCAGCTGTGTGCATAAAAGCACTGAGTAGCTGCTAACCAGGGCCAGACTGAGTAGCCTCTGTGAAGAGCAGCCATCTCCCACAGTGGGAAATGTCAGCTGGATGGTATGAGGCAGGCCAGGGACAACCTGGAACGGAGGAGGCCCTGCTGGAAACACAACTCAACAGAGAGCCCCGGCACTATAACTTATGTGAACCGTATGCCCCAGCTTAAGTTGTTATAAAGCTGAACATCTCTGTGGACCACCAGAGACATGTTCATCACTGTAATTTGAGCTGCTGTATGTTTGAAAGGTACAGAATACACCGTACATCATTTTACTGTTTGCAGCCATCTATTAATTGTCTTTCTTTGTAATCCAATTAACATTTAGTCAGTTATGATATTTCCTGATGTACCACAAGTCAGTTTACCATCAATACCAGATATGTATTCGATTATAATGTATACAAATCCTTATGATGGACATAATCAATGGTACCCAAACAGACTGTATTTTTTTTTAAATGTATGAAGCTCTGTTGGGGCACAGAAATACAACCAACATTACACAAAGAGAGCAGGACTGAAGTTGCCATGAAAAAGTCATCATCACCCAAGAGAGGATCATGGGGGACCTTAGCATTAGTCTATAATATGATAACTGAGTTGAAACAGTTATAGTTTCCTTCTGGTAGATTTCTGCCATTTTGGGTCTTTTCTTTTTGTTTGGCCTCTCCCTGTAGCTTTCTAGTGATATATTGCTTTCTGGGTATTCTGCTTTTGCTGTGTCTGTCAAGGCACTTTGTAAATTCCAGTGAAATGAGGGCAATAATGAGCAGAAATTGTTCTTTTCTTTTCTTTCTTTTCTAGATCTTAAGTGAAGTCATATCTAAAAGACCACAAGCATGACCATTGGTCAGGCTTATTCACATGTGTTTTGGTTTCAAATGTAATTGATGATCACTTAGATGATAGGACCTCACTGATGTTAGGACCTCTGATGGTGGACAGATGCATTATTGTCACTGATGCATGTTTTTTTTCCTTGTATATGTATTTTTTATATTTACGTTGTTGGTAAGACTTTATATACACCTATTTGCTGCAAGAATTGTCTGCTTGAGGAAAAATATACTGACTTGTGACCAAGTGGAATCACATTGTACTCTACACAGAAATGATTAATACCCCAGGTCTCCATTGTTCACATATTTCTTACAGCAAATTTAAAAAATGCACTCTTTTCCGTTTCATCATGCTCTGATGACAGCTGATACTCAAAATGATTACAAAAGAGTCGGCTGTGAAGTTTTGGGACTGAGTGAGGATCCTTCCAGTTTACTAGAGATGATATGCTAAAGCTTCACAACATCAAAACCTGCCCTCTATCTTTTCTCATCACCTAAACATTAACTAAGGTGATGAATGATTTTTAATTGGATATATGACTATGTAGGTGATTAAGCTCTGACTCAACCCAGCTGTTAACAAAGGGTCACACTGAGTGCACATCATTCAGCGGAATAACTGTAATCCTCAAACTAATGCCTGGATGTGCAAATCCTCATAATCTGTACAGATCACAAGCTCATTAGAGCTGCCACACTGAGGCAACAAAAGGCAAGGGATTTCCACAGAGTTCACAGTCCACTTTTGATACTGCGCATGCTGCTCTCGCTCGTGATCAGAAGCTGTCTGCGGATGTGGACTGTGTGCTGTCGAGCCTCAGGAGTGACCTGAGAGGGATTTGTGATGCCTTCAGAGCCATATTAGCTCATGTTTATGCGAGCCATGACAACTGTGGTCTGCTCAGTGTCTGCACAATGCCTCTCGCTGAGTCAGACAGTTGGACTGATGAGGATGTCACACCATATGCGAGGAAGACGCTCCGTCTCGCTTTTCTCTTTCTCTGCGTCTCTACCTCTGTCAGTTAGTCAGCCTCGGCGTCTCCCTGTCTCTAAACACATTTTTATTACATTTAAACAAACAATTCGAGTACATCACACCTCCCCCTGACAATTATTATAATACTCTGCTACTTGAGAGCATTTCATTTGCTTTACGTCATTTTTTTTTTCACTTTAATGTTAAACTTTGTAGCTTGTTGCACAGCTGTGAGCTGCTATCATATCAAAATTAATTATTTTCCTTTCCTTTACTTTCCAGTCCAGCTGAAGAGTTTTCTTATATGGCCTGTGGAATCCAGACAGCTCCCAAGTTTCATTCGCAGGTTGTTGGCGTTATAGTTTTTAAAAGCATGTGCCATATATTTGTAAGAAGGATTAGATTGGGCCTTCCCAATCAGAGAATCTAATGAGTAGCTTCCTTAAGTGTCTCTGTTGCTTTGTTTATGGATTACTGACTATTTGTTGGCATAAGTCTGTGTTCCCTTCTGGAACAAAACTCAGAATCAAGAAGTCTGGCAAGATACAGCGTCTGCATACTTTTTCTGGCTCACCAGCTGAAGCAGATGCAACATCTTGCAAGACCGTGTCCTCTGACATGATTAGTATACATCATGTTTGGTAATGCAGTAATCAAATCTTGTGCCTCTTCAACTGAATGACACCAACACTGAGTACTGAACATTGCGAAGCTATTCAGAGCACAAGTTTAAAGTTTAATTTTCCTAAATAAATATATCATCTGGTCAGTGGCATTGTTCTCCTAGCCAGCCACTATCAGTGTTCAGGTTGTGACTGGTGAGGCAACAAACTGAGGTGGTCTGCATAATGAAGTGCAATTCTATTCATTTATTCCAGACAAAGCCCAAAACAAACACGCTTCCAGTGCACTTTCAACTGTGAGTGAGTTTTTCACTCATCAAATAACAGGGGCCAAATATGGTAGAAGATTTATGCACATCACCAGAGTGGAATCAAAACAAAACCAAATGTGATATATCTTAGGTCCCCTCCCCCAATGTTGTTAGCAATCTACAGCTAACTTGATGTGCAATGTTGCAAAGGAACTCATGCAATTAATATTGTTACACAGTAACCTTTGAGCTTTGCATTACGCAGTCAACCCTCTCCACATTTCTTCCCTTCAGTCTCATAGATTGTTTACAAAAAACTAACCTAATAAGTGATCATGATTCATGCATTAAAGCCATCCATGCGTCATCTAGCATCCTCCACTCACACTGGATCAAGTACAACACTGGATAACGCACAATGCCCTGCACTATTCCTATTCAGGTCAATTAAATATTATCATTTTCCAAGTTGCTCAAAGGGAAAAATAATATACTTTAAATTTTTAACTATACAGTCACATTATAAGAGCTCAAGTGAGCTGAAGGTAGAGTTGCCGAGTACAGAACAACAGAGTGGATTCATTCCTCCAGTTGCAGAAACGTTTGAAAATAAAATGCTTACCTACCATATAGGAAAATTTGAGCAACAGTTAAGTGTACAGCTTAGACAGTTTGGGGGTGTATAGTCTGTAATTACAACAATTACCATTACATTATAGCCTATACAACTATATGGCTCAATAATTACAGCCCTATCACAAGGTCAGCCTGGGGACACCTTGCTTACTTCATGCCTGAGTCAGCCTGTGATTAGAGCACTGGACCATGTATGTTGGCCTAACATTATGGACTGGCTTCGCTCTCTTAGTAAACTCTCTCAGTAAACTCTCTCATAATTTCTTAGAAAGAATTCTACTGTCTAAACTACCAACAAATGTTTATGCTCAAGCACGTTCTCAAAGCAAGCTGCCAAACACACAGATTCATATTCATTTTGATGCACAAAAAAAAAAAAAAAAAAAAAAAGAAGTGAGGCGAATATAATCAAACTGAAGCTCAAACTCAAATTCATCCATCCTTATATAATGTACAAGTCACCTATTTCCATTAATGCTTCATACCTCAAAGAATCGAACATAATCTTCTCTCGATCATTTTCCTCCCTATATTTTTCTGGCTAAAAGTTGAAAAATGGAGTCTGGGAGAGTCCTGCCCAGACCACAATTCACTTTCTTCTTTGGATATTTTGATTTGCAGAAAGTGCTGTTTCAAAGATGCTTTGAATAAAGTTGAGGTGATGAGGGGGTGAAGTGGGCGGAGCTACTTTCCGGGACAGAATTTGACCACAAAGAGAGGGAAGAGGTGAAAAACAGCAAAGTGATGGTGCCTAGTGGCTTGGTACTGTTTAATACACAAAAGTCTCCCCTAAAACACAGACTAGTTTAAGGATTGTTAATAGGTTCTGAAATCACTCCGTGCAGGTTTAAGTGTTCTTCTGTGTATGGACACCAAAAACCTTCAATGAGCACCTCCCGTTGTCTAATTTCACCTGTGCTCTTCTTCCACATGCTGTTAGAGCACCATGTTGAATCTTAGCACAGAATAATGAACTGTACGCTTAAGTTCAGGAGGATGTGCAACGCCTGCTTGAGTCTCCAACACCAGAGCACCTGTGTTGTTTTTAACAGACTATGGTTTTTATGGTGGTCTTGGGCTAGTCTAACTCTCCTCTCACACTGTTGCCATCTGCTTGACAGATTTACTCTTTGCATGTGTCTCTGTCTGGGTGTTAGGCTTACTCTTTTTTTTTTTTTTTTTACCACTACATACAGTTTTTCTCAACCATCTGTTTGCATCAGACATCACTGAGAGAGAATTCATCCTGAGGTGCTGATATCGGCCAAAGTAATAACTTCTGTGCAGTATCATTAGTGGAATTGATTTGTTCCACTATTGTCAGGCATTCTTCAAATCGTCCTGTGTTATGATCATAACAGCCGTTCCTTAATGTTTGCAATAGCAATGGCTTGCAAACGTTCAGTAGCCTGTGTATGAACCAGATACACATGTGGGCCGCTCTGCAACCCGTTAACTTGAATCCACATGGATTTTCTCCTCATCTTGGATCATCCTGTAGACCAGGACCAAGATTTATGACTTTAAATCTTCATTTTTCTATGTCAAATATTCATCTTCAAAGTTCACTACTGTAGGCAAACCTGAAGTGAACACCAAGGAAGCCATGTTCACCTACTGTCCAAAGTCTGTCCCACTGTAATGGACTGCATTTTTATAGAGCTTTTCTAGTCTACCGGACACTCAAAGCGCTTTACAATGTTTTGCCTCACATTCACTCATTCACACACTGATGACAGAGGCTACCACGCAAGGTGCCCATCAGGAGCGGTGAGGGGCTCAGTGTTTTGCTCAAGGACACTTTGACACACTCTGGAGGAGCCGGGGATTGAACCAGGAACCCTTTGATTACCAGACTAGCGCTCTACCGCCTGTGTGCCAGACTGAAACCTTTTCAGCTCTGGATGTGGCTCTAGCTTTAGTTGACATCACAGTTGGATTTATAGTTTCACTCTCAGACATGTGGGCAATTCATCATCATCGTCATCATCATCATCATCATCATCATCATCATCATAACCTTTATTCAAACAGGGAGGGCCTTGAGAGCAAACTCTCTTTACATATTAAGCAATGTATATAAAACAATAAAAGTTCATGAAAACAAAAAAATATATATAAAATCGTAGAACAATAAAAACATAAGCCATGTAAAAACACAACAAAAAAAATAAATATAAATATACATATAAAAACAATAAAAAAAAAATGTATCAGATATGCAAGAACATATAAAAACATGAAATAAAAAACAATAAAAGCACCAAAGTTACTGCAATGACAATGTCAGTTCAAGTCAGACAGAGCATTTCATTTCAGGCTGTGTTTATGTCATGACTCAGCATTTATAGCACACATTACAGGACTGTGAATGAGGTCATGGACAAAGAGACTGCATGGCTGCTTCCTGCTGAACAAAGTTACCGTTTGCCTGGTGACAGATTTGATGAACCTTCCCTCCGGTCTCCTGCTGGACCCTCTTTGCCAAGTATTTGAAGTCCATCTCAGACCTGGACATTTTCTGCATCACATTAAAATATGTCAAAATGCTGAAGCTTGCTTGTTTATGCACTGTTACTCTCTGTGAATAGGGACAGATACAAGTGGAAAGCATTTTGTGGTTTGGTCTACCTGACTCAACTCTTCTGCAATGAAAACTGACAAATCCCCGTTGGCTCTGTTTTGCCATTACATTAGTCCAGCTTTGTTGCTCTTCAGCCCACAGATTTGCCTTTTCATGTCTGTCCTCCCAGACGATTTGTAAAGCTGTGGTACTCAGAGCAGAGTTTATCAATTTGAAGAGATTTGAGACAGAAGTAGTTTGTGGTGGCGGAATCTACAGGCATAAACCTTCACTTTTAAAATAAACATGGCCCAATCAAAAACCATGATACCGCTTTAGAGAAGAGATAATTGTATTAAAAAGTGATGCATCAGTTTGAACATAGTTATCTCACAGGTTCAGTTATAAATGTAATAATGAAAAATACACTGTATTACATGTAGCTCTTGCCATGTTAGATTGTGTGGCCAAATACTATGGCTATTCCAGCAACCCTTTATAAACCTGTAAAGCCTACCCATCTACCAAAAAAATGTAGATATAGGTTTGTTTCTAACTTATGCTGTTGTCAGCTTCTAATCCGGAGACTAGTTAACCACCTTTCTCTTCTTTCTTTATCTTTCTTCTTTCTTTTCTTTTTTAGCTTTAAGCCACATAACGCATACAAGGCGTTCTCTGCTGTATGGTTTACAATGAGTGCAGTGCTTTGTGTAGTTGTAGTTGTGACAAGTGCTCACTCCACCTGTCCTGTCGGGAGTAAATGTACAATATGCTTGGTACATTTGATATAAGGCGTGGCACTGGAGACCAGGAAACTTGAAGCCCCTCAGAGGATGCCACAATAATGGGTATCTCACAAAATGCATGCGTTTTGGCAGTTAACAACGGACTTTAAATGACATAGTTGGGAACAGCTGACACAGTTAAATGAAGCAAGCACTAAACCATCAAATGTGTCAGTTAAAGTCTATTTTACACAAAGCATTCACAACAAACAGTAATACTAAACACATTAAATGAATATCTGAAGTGCTCTTGCAGACCTTCTTCAAAGGTTTAGGCTGACAAACGCCTCAATCCTCAACTAAATCATATTAAGGTTAAACTGTGTTTTAGACGCTGGCATTTGATACACCTTAACCTCCGTCCACGTGCAACTTGACCTTGCCTTTGGGACAGACATGGACTAAAATTTCACACCACACATTCCCATGCAACTTTCCTTTTATTTCAATCTAAGCTCGCAGTTAAATATGTCTGTTTCCTGCTCATCCCATCTGCTAAATGTATGAAACTGTAACTGTGTCTGGGCAAGGACTCTGTGTCTGACGAGGAAACATTTCCTTCAGGAATAAGAGCTGGGCCACATATTGTAATTATTATCCAGCCATTTTACTTTTCACTGTTCATAAGTATTCATGCGCCCAATGGATTTGGCACTGTAGCTGTCTTTGCATTAAGTTGTATAATCGAAAACAGAAACGTAGACCATATTTAGTCCGATCAGCTCTCAGTCATTCAGCAAATTATGATTTCAGCTGCTGACGTTGAGCACAATAACCGAGCTGGAGGAAGACTCATAATGTGTGTATTCCCAGCTGAGGGATCTCCTCCTAATGTGTGCCTGTTTGTGGGTTAGCCCGAGCGTGGAAATAAAGAGGAGCACGATGGAGACCGGACTGCCTCAACGGAGCTACATAGGAAAATATGACATAAAATCTGATTTGGGGAAAATTGAACACAGGAACTACTTTCATTTTGCAGTTTCTAGGACAGCCTTGATGACTGGACAAAGCCATCACGTTAAAAGGTAATAAGGTTACAGGGTAATAATGTCTGCTCTCTGCATCTTTCCTGCTCTTTGTCCATTCCCGTTTTTTTTTTGTTTTTTTTCCCTCTAATTTTCCTGCACAGCCACATGCAGCAAGACTGGCATCTCATTTAAAGGCGGTAGCCCAACTCTGCATCCATCACTTTAGAGGGAGGGAAGAAGAAGGGGTGGAGAGGGAGGGTGAAATGACGGCTATTTAAGGGTTGGAGTTAAGCAGTGGGGGTCTGACCAAAAGGCTCCTCACACTTTACAGGACATTTCTTGTACCCTATTTCTCTGCTTCGCCCTCTCTCTTTCTTTCTCTCTTTCTCTCTCTCTCTCTCACACACACACACTCTCTTTCTCGCTCTCTCACTCACTTAGAGCCTCTGTGGACTGTAGGGGAGCGGAGCCCCAGCCTGAGCCCCAGCAGCTGAAGACAGATCTGACTGAGGGGAGAGGGATAGAGCTGCCACCTTGCTGGACCGCTTCAAGACAGAGGAGTGACAGTGCAACACATCATTTCCTCGGCTCCACTGAATGTGACAGGACTGAAGGAAGGCACATCATTTTACCTGCCGGGGCTGGTGAGACCAAGTCAGTCACTCTGTTACAGGTAAGAAGAGAAAGATATTTCCATATTTATCTGAGATGCATTTCCCATGGGTTGATCAACAAATGCAGGAATTTATGATCAAATACAGGATAAGTCCAAATTCTTGAACTTCCCATTCATTTGATGTTGCAAGTTCAATTCTCTGAAGGAATTAGCCCAATAAATTGATATCTGACTCGGAAAATGGATGGATCATGAGTTGAAATGTTGAATTGGCTGGCATCTGGAGGAGTCGTCATTAGTTCTTTATTTAGCAACAGGCTTCTCTTACACAGCTTACTGAACACCACGGGGAACTGATTATGGTTTATGGAGAGGACATACTTGGTGCATACTGCAACTTCTTCCTCCCAAGACTTTGCCGGATAGACATGAATCAAATAGAGCAGCGAGGGCAGGGATTTCATGTGATGACTGAGTGCTGATGGGCTGAACATGTGGAGGAGTTATTCACAGCTTTGATCGCCTGAGTAGGAGGGACAGCAGCCAGCACTCGCCATGCCAAAAAGATTTTACAGTTTTGTCAGGTTGTAGATCAATACTTAAACAATAAAAATAGAAGGTGTGATTGTGTCTGTGTGTGTTCGTTTAAAGGGTGAGAATATGTGTGTGTGTGTAATTAATGTAATTGCAATGCATGCCCTTGTCCAGTGAGGTTTTATAGCCTGGAAAAATATTTTACTGCCTTTGGCAATGCAATTAGGCTTTTGATTTTACATTATGTTTTCGCATTATGGACATTAAATGAGGAGAAAAGGGGGTGATGATGCAGCCTTTGCCCGTGTTGGCAGAGACATCAAATATCCCCCTCCTTCTTTCTTTCCTAAATCCATTAGCTCTGCTTAATTGAAATCTCAGTCTAGTTTACGGTGGTATTAACCTCTCTTTTTATCCCGTGTGTCGTGGTTTCAAGTCGCAAATTCCAGTAGATATTCAGCATAAATTAAGATCAAGTTCTTTCAACTCAAACTTGAAGAAGTTCGCCCCGAGGCGAATTTGACTTGATATCTCTTGCACATCATGTTTCATTCACCACCAGTGTCCTCAGCTGTGTCAGTGGGTTTTGTCTTGGTGCTGAGGTGGGGATGTTTTACAGCGTCTCTGCTATGCGCTGATCTGCTGCGCCGAGTAAAAAAAGGTGTTTTGATGGACAAACTTCTGTCAGAGGGACAGCTGGTTTGCAGTCAGGGCTCCTCCTACACTTTGGGAAAGTATTTTGCTCTACTTGACCTCCACACAGAGAGGACCCGGGGTTGAAAGGGAGTCACTCAATTTAGGATGTCATCTTTACATAATGGTGGCCTAATTATCAATGAAAGCTGAGCCTCAGCCTTTAGATTGATGTCAGTGAGAGTTAGTCAGGGCTGCACTGGTGTTATTTGTTCATTAAATGCGTTGTTTAGTTTGTCTCTCCAGAAGTAGGAATTCAATTAGTCAGAGCTTGACCTCCCATAACTCAGTTATATATGTGATTGTGTAATGTGCACAATGTGTGTCAGTGTGTCAGCACACAACCTTTGATTTTAGGGCTTTACACTATAAATCTGCCAGGATGTCTAGACTGAGGTGTGTCAGCTTGTGTGAGTTGTATGCATGTGTGTGTATGTGTGTGTGTGTGTGTGTGTGTGTGTGTGTGTGACTAAACACAGATGATGTTTCTAATCAGCTGCATTTCTAGCCTTTCGAAATCTCCTCTCATTTTCCTGGTCATCAACCAATTAATGACTCATCAATCTCTGATGGCCTGCACAGCAATGAAATTAAAATGCGTCCAGATATTCATTCATTTATTTATTTATTTCAAGACGCTGTTGGTATGTTAAATGGAACAAATGTTAATATTGATTTTCCCCCATTTTTGTGTGTTTTGGTTTGTTTTTAAATATTTGTTGTTTAGGAGATACTTTTTAGACTTTGGCTTCACTTTGACCAGTACTGCTGGGGAGAAATTTTACTCTTTAACTGGGGAGAAATGCAGAACATAAGGGCACCTCATGGACTGAAAATGAAACCTGGACTGCATCTGCATGGCATCTCTCAAGCTCACCTTGGCACACAGTAAACATGTGGTTTACCGTTACTCAAAAGACTACACAACAGATTATCTTGCAGCACAATTAAAACTCTATTCATGAGGCATCATGTTGTCCTGTATGTTTTTTTTTTTTTATCATATTGTATCAGCGTCACTTGTTGCTGCTCAGTTTAACTTCCTGAGGATGCTTTCCAGCTGCTCCAGATGCTATGAGAATCAGCCCCACGCTCTGCCACTGATGGAAAATAAAAATACCAAAATATCAAAGACGAACAAACAAGCACATGGATTTGATTGATGTTCTCATCCAACCATGACAAGAGAGGCCAGACACGCTGCCTTTGCTCCAAGACGCAAATGTTTTCCATCAGAGGTATGTCCAGCCGTGCTGCACTTAAATTATTCTCATGGATATGAAGGATTTAAACCACAGTGAAGACACCAGACTGACGGACTTTGCGTCATTACTAGTCCTTCACACTGGGCTGCTGATGGCACAGGTGTGACTGTAGCAGGGAGTGGCAGCAGGATGACACATCCTCTATACTTTGCAGTGCAACAGTGGAATTGACCACTAAAAGGAAGACTCCAACTTTTTGGGCAAAATACTCTAGATGTTCAATACCATTTTCAATTTTGCACGTGCAGCACTTCAGTTCCTATGTGGAGCATTTCTTGTTAGCATAGCATAAAGACTTGAAGTCTATGGGAGTCATTAGTCTAGCTGTGTCAAAGTGAAAAAGTAAACCTTACAGCAAATCCAAAGCTGTCTCATTTACAGAGGTGAAAATGGTATCAAACAACATCTTGTCTCAGTCTTTTTAAGTTGAAAAAAAGTATTTTTCCCAAAATGTTGGCATATTTCTTTAAGTTGAATGACTTATCTAGGATCAAACTGCATGGTTTGATCCTAGATAAGGCATCTTTTGATATAGCCTTGATGATAAATTTTTCCATACTAGAAGAACGGCCACACGAGCAATCAACAAAACAGACTGAAATTTATTACTACATCTTAAAAGAGAGAGGTTAGTTTATATCAACCAACTTTCCGAGCCTGGTTCCTGTTATTCAGTGTGTTATTTTAACACATTTATACAAGTTTTTAGGGACTGCGTGACCTCACTTGACAATGACATAACAGATGCTGCAGCAGCACTTTCAGTTGAGAGTGCAGTATTTTTAATAAGATGTATTAAAATGAGATTAAACTCCGGTAATCAAAAGTATGGGAAACTGAGCCATGATGTTGCTTTCTGAGCTCAAGGCTGCCCTTGTCTGGACACTTGACACACGTACCTTAGTGCCTCTCTTTTTGACTCGGCAAAACAGATGTCCTGAGTGCAGGGCCAACATTCCCAGTTTCTCTTTTCCACGCGGGAAAGTTCCCTTCTCACTGCCAGCATGGGGGAAGAGTAATAAAGCTACAGCAACTCTGGATTATAGCTCAGTGAACACATTATATTTACTTCAGTTTTCTCTCCAAATTGTCTCCACGTGCCCAACAGTGAAACGGGATGCCCTTGTTCAACCCTTATTTTCGATGATGTATGCTCAGCATTGTAGGCATAGTGGATGTCCATGCATTAATCATTTCATACATAAAGGCTGTTTGAGTATCGATAACAGAGCTTGGAAAAGTTGCTTTTACCCGCTGTGCTCCAGACATTTGGAATTCCTCGCAGTAGTCTCTGACAATAAACAACATGGTTTCCCTCAGTCGAGCCAAGCGCGTTGCAGCCCGCTCTCATTTTCAGGGCATCAAATACCACAGGTTTATCAAGGCCTTCTGTGTCTGATACCGACGCCAAAGGCACCGCTTGGTGTTTGGTATCTGAGATGTTGTTGGTGCCGTAGAATGAAGAGCAAGACAGTCTGCGAAGGGAAGTGGTTGGGCTGGATGGTGGGCGTGAAGCTCACAAGACCTTCAAGTTTGATTTTCCAGGGAGACTGTTAATGTGTAACCAAGACCAGTGTCCACTTTCCATTTTGTTGCCCAAACCTAACCCTTTCCCTAACCTTAACCAAGTGTTTTTAAGCCTAAATGTAACATTTTCCTAACCTTAACCAAGTAGTTTTGTCGTTTACACCTAAACGCGTGACACTAACACGTAGTAAAAGCCCAATGTGTGCCATACTGACACAGAAGGGTGCCTTTGACGCGAAAAGGGTGTGGCCAAAGTGCGGTATTTGACGACCTGGGTATGAGAATGTGTTGCAGCCATCACATGAATCATGTATCTGCTTCAGTTGATTATATATATATGTATATGTCTATATGTGTACATGTTTGTATTTATGTCTATCAATTGCAAAAAAGCATATGTTTAGGTCATTTTTAATCACTTTGCATATGCTGATTTTTACTGTATTTACTGTATCTATCTACGCTGTAAATTAGGGTGACCTTAATGTTTCTAGAGAGTAAAAAAAGGTTTGAGTGAACTGTAATAAGAATATCACACATGGATAGCCTTCAGATATTATGCTACCAATTGAAATCTAGTCAGTGCTAACAAATTTTTATTTGGGCCATGTGACTCACATAGGCTGGCTAGACGAAGATGTTAGGCCAAATTCTGTCAAGAGCATTTTCACCTGAATAACAGTATTCTTTACCCACAAAACCAGCCCTGGTATTTTAAAGGATTCATTATTTATCTCCAAGGCTCCTAAATGCCACTCTTGTGTCTCATAAAATCTTCTAGAGGGACATCAGAAACAAACTGCGAGGCCTAGTTTGAGGCCTGGAGTTACAAGCCCACTGATGACCTACCTTTATCCTGCCACTCACCAGATGTGAGAAAGGTTGTGAAACTCAAGCTCAGTTTTATATCTGCGCTTTAACAGATTAGGAGAAGGTGTACAAAAATGCAGTAAGAGGCGCATGGAGAAAGCGAGGAGGGGTAGATGTTGCTGACATGAGATTTTGAGGTCAAAGATCAGAACAACAAAGGAAGGAGAGGCGGTTGAGAGAGGCTCTACTAGAGAGTAAATGACATTATCCGTTCAAACCTTTACACCTATACCTCAGTACTGACATGTAGCGCGGAAGATGACTGTAGTTACTGTACACTTATTAAAAGCATTAACATGAGATTATGCATTAGGGAGAATACACTACCTTTTAAAATAAAAGAAAAACTAATTCAAAATGTGATTAAAGTCAGGAAATGTGGATCTTTAATGGATTCAACTCGTCAGTGAAAAAGAGACGTGGCTTTAAAAAGGCACAAACTCTGAAATACTAAATACACACATGGGGAATTCATTACCTTCTAACAATGCCAATCCATAAATCAAAAATGCTAGATTAAAGACCAGTATCTCTCAGTGGAATTATGTGGTTTTGGTCATCACCCAAACTAATAGCAGTCAACCTCAGATGAGAGGGATTTACTATGATTTTGTATCAATGTCTTGAGCATCAAGAAGAATAAAAAAATAAAAAATAAAATGAATAATAAAACACGCACGCACACACACACACACACACACACACACACACACACACACACACACACACACACACACACAAACACAACAACAACCCTGAATGTCCATAAAGTTTTGGAAAAAATCATTATTATTATAACAGCAGGCAATCAAAAGAACAGAAATGAGAAATGAAGGGGACAACATTCAGTCATCTTGGCGTGTGCGCGGCACACCTGTGATTCCCCAGACACACACAAAACATTGAGATTTCCTGTCGGCTTACATGACACTGCACTCAAAAGCACATGGCCCATTAAGTGGCGCAGTATGATCGGTTGACTCCTAGCCTAGATCTGAATTTATGGGTTTTCCCAAATAGCAAACTTGAGCTCTCATGACATAAAAAAAAAAAAAACATACAGTGTGACCTATACACAAAATATGTGCATATTTTGGACAGATACAGAATGAGAGAAGGCAAACCTTGAAATCTCCTTTTCATGGCTATTGCTCCATGCACAATGCCCTACCTGAGGTGAGCCATCTGTTTTTCAGTGGCTAGCGTGTGCAAGGGCTGCCAGCGACCATCAATCACAAATTCTGGACAAAAACCTCCATCTTTGGCAGCACATATACAAGTGACACCTTTATTTGCCACATCCCGAGTGCAGCACCAGGAATGTGGGCTGTGAGGACCGGCCGTGCAAGAAAAACTGACATAAAGAGTTAGGAGTAGCGGGTTAACATAACCGAGGCTGACAGCCGTCCTCACCGGGAGCTGAACTGTTAACAGAGAAACGAGAGAACTGAGGTCGTGTGAATGAATTCCAGAGGTCGTCTGAGGCGCAAAGTAGTAGAAATATGATGAGAAATTCAGGGATTAAAATACCATCATGCAGCCTTATGAATTAGGTATTAGCGATGGTATCATGTTCACATATCACTGAAAGCGTCTTTGAGCTGAAACGTTGCCACAGGCGAGGAAAAAAGCTCGCGCACTAATGTGTCAGATTGTTAAGTGATGCGTAGCCGGTGCGATGGCTGTGGGCCCTGCTACTGATATCCAGTGTCCTACACACCCATATTCACCACAATCCTTTGGAAACCCAGGAGTACAGTAATCCAAAACTGCTTTCCCACGCCGAGGAAGAAGTTTGTCATTTGTTCTATTCCATCTACCACAAATTATAGTGTTTCGGTGTCCAGCTTATGAACTCATCTGAGAGATTCATGGTTTACTGGGAGTAATTTGTATGGTATAACTTTTTTCTTCTCCTCAGGTTTTCATGTATCATTTGACCCCATGATGCATACAGTGTAGGTTTATGGCTATACATTCAGCAATATGCAATACAGCTGAAGAGTGCTACATCGAATATTATGCCTTTTTTCTTTCTTTCTTTCTTTCTTTTTTTTTTTACATCTGCTTCATTCACTATCTCCTTTTCTGCTTCCCCTGAATACTGTCTTAACTCAGCCTTTATTGTTATCATCCTATAAATGCCAGATTGTCTACAAATGGTTGCACAAGAGGCTGCAAAAGTGTCATTCAGTGACATTAAATACCGCTATAAAGGTAGATCTCTGTGTTCATTTTGTTGTCAAAGACATTATGCCGGTGGATTTACAATACACTGAGAATAATGACCTGAATCTCATGTATCACTCCATCCCTTAAATCACTGAGAATCAAAGTATTCATGATAGTAGGAGTTTGAAAATGACAGTAAATGAAAATGACATCACAGTGGGTGCAAAATTGTGTTTACAGTAGGCACATTGCACATCCACATTGAGCTTCAATATATCAGGATGCCAACCACTGGAACCCCTTGAATGTATGTTCAAGGGTAAGGCGAGGTCGTCCTGTTCTGCAAACAAATGCATTATTAGTGAAATAAATAATGTCACTGTCAATTTTTATCAGCATAAATGCATTTAGCCTCACTTGACAGTGGCAAAGTTACAACCCTGTGCAGGACTAACAGCTCGCACACCACACTTCTTCAGCAATTAGGGCTCGAAGAAGCAGATTGAAACCATGGCAGTTCTATTGCAGCCACAATGAGGACCAATGAAGTACAAAACTTTTCAGGTCATGGTATTTCACACTGACACATAATATATTAACCCTTTGATGCATGAATTATGAAAGCCTGATTTTCCAGATTTTTTTCTTATGTGTTTTTACTCTTCTTAGGGCATGAACACTTCTTTAAGGATGCAGGACTGGTATTACCATGTCATGATACTAGTATTAATATGTTTTCAGCAACAAGAACTGACAGTCTCTGCATAAACCTTAATGGGGGGGAGCAGCAGAGAGCATTCTAACAGCTGATATGCAATTCCACAATAGAAACCATTGCATTTAAGAGAAAATGTCTTTTAAACAGCTGTCCACTGTAGTCACCGCTATGTGCCAAAGGGTTAATGAATCATTTATTCCAGTCATACATTATAAAGAAAAAAGTAACAATTTGTGTAAATATGCAACGGACAAACCATTAGACATGTTTACACTGATCCATTTCACACAATAAATTTCAAACAATAAGTGACCAGAGAATACCAGCAATACAAAAGAAAGAAACCATAACATTTACTCAAATTTTTTTTTATCATTTTACAGTATAATGTTTGGTTTAATAGAAGTGCTATTCATATTTTACTATTATTAGCTTACTAGCTGTAGTTTGTTCGCTTAGTGTGAATTGTTAATGCCGTTTGCTAACCATAAATGTGTTTGCAGTGCTGGAACAGAGAAAAACTAACTTCACTACCAAACATATGACAGCAATTCTGATTTCAGACCACAGTACCATGCACTGCCAACACTAACAAGTTAATACCTCCCTCACTTTTCCATTGTGATCTCCCTTGCCTCTACTGCTTCTGCTGCGATGACCTCAGATGTGACTCACATGCAGTTTTCCCAGCTCTCCTCTAAATAAGCAGCTATTGTCTGCTCAAAAAGTTGCCAAAGGGAGACATCACAAATCTGAATCGCAAAATATTTGACGGTAAACGCTGTAGTCGTTGGCAAGTGCCGTAATCGTCACACTACGTAGTAAATAGTCAGCTGTACAGATTTATCAGCAGCCAGTTTTGGGAGTCACATAAACGCAGTAGTTGGATTTGTCGCTGGTCAGTTTTCAGAGATAAAGTTGCCATGGGAATGTAAACGTTGGTAAGGTTGTTAAGCTGGCAGCTGTGGTCATATTGTGTTTTAGATATTGGGTGTGAACCGTTACTCACTATAATGTTTCCTCATTTGTTATCTAAAATGCTTTGGATAGGAATATTTTTGAGTGATGTCATGTCAGTGGAGATTCCACATCCATCTGTCCTCACTGAAAATGAGCACAAAATGATTGGCTTATATGCATGTATTTGTCTTCAAAAACTCATATCATTCAAGTCCTATTATATATACGTAATCCCTTTTAATAATGGAGACACTGGAAATGACTTTTCATTTCTCCACGTCCCTCCAGGAGTGTGTGTGTCTGCTGGTCATTGTCATGGGGCTCTTTAGTGTTTGCAGGTGTTCAGGTGTAATTAAAATGCCATTCTCTGTTTATTAGTTTGAATTCTACTATCCTACTATGTTGAAAACATTGAGTATTAAACATCCATATTTCATGTTTGTTTTCAAGGACCTTCACAAAATCCCTGGATTGGCTGTCAGTAAAAGGCTGAAATTGATATTCACCAAATCCAAGTCCCACACCTACCATGGGTACCAAAAGCCTTTTAGGCTGCCTTCTTCTGACAGCTGTGCTCAGCCTGTCCAGTGCTGGGCTGGTGAAGAAGATCCTTCGGCATCGACGACAGACCCTGGTATCCTCAGGAGAGGACAACATCACCCTCCCAAGTCCAGGCCAGCCCGTGGTTTTCAACCACGTCTACAACATCAACGTCCCTGCCAGCGCCATGTGCTCTGTGAACCTGGACGCTCCAGACGTACAGCTCGAGCCCAAAGATGCACCCGCCCTGCCAGGCTTTCACACCACTGAGCACACCGCCGATAAGGAGAACCAGATTGTCTTCACCCATCGTATCAACATTCCCCGGCAGGCTTGTGGCTGTGCTGATGACCTACCAGAGCTGAAAGCCCTCCTGAGCAGGCTGGAGATGCTGGAGGGAGAACTTTCAACGCTGAGAGAGCAGTGCAACGGGGATGCTAACTGCTGCAGTGCACAGGTCACAGGTAAATATGCTTTTTTTGTATAATGTCATAATGTCTGTATGATGACGTGTCTGTCGTGGAAGGTTATATAGGGTTAGTGCAATACAGCAAAATAATACTTCATCGATCTGAGGGGGTCAGATATGCTACATAACTCCTTTGTTTCTCTTGCAGTTTAAGGCACATCTGTTCAGTTCATCTGTTTAAACCCTCATTGGAGTTAAATTTGTGGGTGGAATCCTCTGTGCTGTACAATATAAAGACAACAGCTCGTCAGTTCAGACTGAATGAGGCTTTATAATAGCTTGGAATAGAATAACATGCAGTTGCTCTAATACCCAAGAAAACAATGAGGATGACATCATTCTAAGCAAAACAAAACCCATAATACATAATACAATGCCATAGGAATTCATTACACACACTACTGGAATGGAACTAGTTAAATACAAAGACCCATCTCTTTGACATTGTTTTTGTCTTAGGTGAAGTGGGAACTAAGCCTTACTGCAACGGTCATGGAAACTACAGCACTGAAACCTGTAGCTGCGTATGTGAGCCTGGGTGGAAGGGGCCCAACTGCACTGAGCCCGGGTGTCCCGGCGACTGCCAGAACCAGGGTCGCTGCGTGGATGGAAAGTGTGAGTGCTTCAAGGGCTTTGCTGGAGAGGACTGCACACTGGAAGTCTGCCCCGTCGACTGTGGAGAGAATGGCCGGTGCGTCGGCGGCTTTTGCGTCTGCTCGGATGGTTACTTTGGCGAAGACTGCTCCCAGACCAACTGCCTGAACAACTGCCTGGGCCGAGGCCGCTGCGAAGACGGCGACTGCGTGTGTGACGAGCCCTGGACCGGCTTCGACTGCTCCGAGCTCATCTGCCCCAAAGACTGCTATGACCGTGGACGCTGCGACAACGGGACCTGCTACTGTGACACGGGCTACACCGGGGAGGACTGTGGACAGCGCACCTGCCCCAACGACTGCCAGGGCAATGGCTTCTGTATTGACGGCCAGTGTGTTTGCACCGCTGGCTACAGTGGGGAAGACTGCTCCAAGCTCACCTGCCTGAATGACTGTAACGGCAGAGGCACATGCTTCAATGGCATGTGTATCTGTGACAGCGGCTACCAAGGTGAGGACTGCAGCCAGTTGGCGTGCCTGAACAACTGCAACAACAGAGGGCAGTGCATCAACGGCCAGTGCGCCTGTGATGTGGGCTTCCAGGGTGAGGACTGCTCCGAGCTGTCCTGCCCCAACGACTGCCAGAGCAGGGGCCGCTGTGTCAACGGCCAGTGTGTGTGTGAGGAGGGCTTTGCGGGCGAGGACTGCAGCGTCAAGACCTGCCCCTCGAACTGCTACGGCCGCGGAGAATGCATCGATGGCCGCTGTGTGTGCTACGTTGGTTTCAGCGGCGAGGACTGCGGTGAACTGAGCTGCCCGAGCAATTGCCTGAACCGCGGCCAGTGCATCGATGGGCAGTGTGTGTGCGACGAGGGCTTCACCGGGGAAGACTGCAGTCAGAAGGCCTGTCCCAACGACTGCCTAGGCCGGGGGTACTGCGTCGACGGCAAGTGCGTCTGCCAAGAGGGATACTCAGGCGACGACTGCTCAGTGCTCGCCTGCCCAGATAACTGCAACAACAGGGGGCGCTGTGTCAATGGCAGGTGTGCCTGTGAAGAGGGGTATGAGGGAGACAACTGCGGCGACCTGAGCTGCCTCAACAACTGCCAGGACAAAGGCCGCTGTGTGAATGGCCAGTGTGTCTGTGATGAAGGATACATTGGAGAAGACTGCTCAGAAGGTAACAGTCTCTATTCAGATTTCTTTTTTCAGAAAGTTTAGAAAATCTATCTATCTATCAATATACCTGCAGCATGCATTAGTGCAAAACGCTTCAACACACCCACACCATTGAGATTAAGGCTAAGGAAAGTGATTGGTGGGAGTGTGTTTTGTACTAATACTGCAAGCTGCAGATACCTTTATATCTATGTTGTGTGTGTCTTGCAGCACTTCTGTATTTGCAAGTTTCCTAAGTTTGCAGCATGTTTCCGCATTGTCAGCTTTTTGCATTTTTGCTTGCATTTCTTCAGCTTCTAATGCAATGAGCTCTCTGTGGCCACCTTACCATTTGGATTTGACGTATAATACCCAAAATTAGGCAGTGCAGTCTGTAGTTTGGCATCACCATTTTGGCAGATTTTTACACCACACCCAAATGTGGGTCTGGAATTTGCATTAGCTCTAATTTGTGGACAGCCGGCTGAGGGCATGAAAAACCATCCGGACAACATGCTCAGAAAATATGTCATTTTTTGTCTTTCGTCCCTCTAGTCTCCCCTCCTACGGACCTGAAAGTCACCGACGTCACCACTGAGACGGTGGACCTGTCCTGGAGTAACGAGATGTTGGTCACAGACTACCTTGTGACGTACGCGCCCACCAGTCCTGGAGGCCTTCACCAGGAGATCACTGTGCCAGGAGACAAAATGGTGGCCACTATCAAAGAGCTGGAGCCTGGAATCGAGTACATGATCCACGTGTATGCCATTCTGAGCAACAAGAGGAGCGTCCCCGTCTCTGCCCGGGTGGCCACCCGTACGTCACAATCATCTCTAAGCTGTTTTACCTCAGAGAAAACTGTAGAAATAGGTTAACATGTTGTGTAATAACTTGCCTGTTGAAAGGTAATAATAGACCTGGTGAGAGCTCTTATACTGGAATAATAAAATCAGCTAGTTGGGTCAAAAATTGCAATGAAAAACATATTTTTGTAAGAAGGTATAACATTTTTTCTCAGTCTATAAATCACTATACAGCCATATTGTGCGACATTTAATACTCTATTCTATTCTTTTGTGCTGTGATACGAGGCTTGGTGATTTTGTGTTTCTATTCCCCCAGATCTCCCACAGCCAGAGGGTTTGAGGTTCAAATCAGTGAGGGAGACCTCGGTGGAGGTGGAGTGGGACCAGCTGGACATTTCCTTTGATAGCTGGGAGATCTATTTCCGCAACACGGTCAGTGTGCCCACCTCTCCACAAGACAGCTCTTTTGAAGGTCTTAGCCAGGATTTTATAACCCAGCAGGGGACGAGTGAGAGGTGATGGACTAATCCAGCGTATTAGAATTCTTGGCCAAAGATAGATTTACTTTAGTTTTACTGTGGAAACAGCAACGAGCTGAAATGTTCATCATCTGCACAGAAGCCCTGCTAACTGCTAAGATTGTTTTGTCATATGGAAATCTTCAGGGAGGACAAGTCTGGATGTCCTAGTATCGGAGATAAATCCATCACTACAGTATGAGCCAATTTTTTTTCCTTTTTTTTTTTTTTTTTCAGAAATAACCACTGCTCGGAAGTCAAATGGCTTTGAATTTAGCAGCAACGTCAGAGCTCATACCTATTTTAAAACATTCTTTCCACATTTCAGTTTTCATAATATGTTGTGTAATGTGTTTTAGTGCACAAGAGTTTTGTCTGTTACGCTCAGTGGTGTTTATTGATTATTTTGTCTTTCTCCTGTTCTCCTATACTGTTCATTTAAAGCCACTGTATCATCTGTACATGGGTTTCTAATCCATTATCAGTGCTCAGTTTATTGCATGCAAACTATATACTGTCTTCATCAGGCTGAAAGTAACAGAAACACAATTTTATATAACCAATATTTAATGTTCTTTTTTAACACCGGCAAATATCTAATATAGTGATATGATTATTTGTCACAGTTTGTATATTATTTGTCTTTCACAGAAAGAAGAAAATGGAAAGATTGTCAACACCCTCCCGCCCTATCAAAACAAATTTAACCAGTCGGGCCTCGGACCAGGACAGGAGTATGAAGTCTCCATCAATATAGTCAAGAACAACACCAGAGGACCCCAGGCGTCAAAGAAATTCACAACCAGTCAGTGTCAAGATGTCTTGTGACTGTTTCGATGAAGTTGTCTGCCTGAAAGAAGGAAACTATTTTATTTATCCTGCTGAACATGGCCGCTGATAGCTCTGGCTGTTTATTCTACAACAGTTACTGCAAACAACAAGCAGCCCAAGATATAATTTATTTGTCATCAAGTCTTGTAATTAGCTCTTTTTTTCGGCTTATTGTCCCCGTCCCTGCAGCATGTTTGCAGAGTACATGGTTACAACATTGTTTATGCCATAGATGTGGCATGACAGGCTAAACAACCTTTTCAGCGTATGGAAAAGCCATTTAGTTTACAAGCCCTTGTTGAAGGACTCCCTGAGCATCTTACCATTCCATATCTGATGTAATTTATTTATATAGGCTCAAATTCAACACAGCCTACAGAAATGAATGATAGGAATAAGGTTATGTAATGATCCTTTTGTACCCTGCTTTCCCCAAAAGTCCTTTTAGCGCCGCTCCAAGCCACAGCTAAAGTATTTTTCCTCTACAAGTAAACATGGGAACTCCATCAGGTGGTAAGCACAGTGTTCGAGTGGAGGGGAAACGCATTGCATTTCATAGAAGTTTTCCCTATGTCAGTCCAAGGTGTTGCTTTGTTTTATATGAATAACAAGGTGATTCCTTTAACAGCAGTTTGAGGGATAAAGTGTGAGAAAAGGGCTGTCGCACTCGAGTCCAACATCAGTCCTGACTATTTTTAATGCCTTGGACTGCCTGTTTTGAGTCAGACTTACCTTGGTTTCAGCCAGAGCCGCATCTCAGCTTAACTTTTCTTAACGTCTCAAAAAAGGCTATTTCCCCCTGAGCTCTGTAAAGGATTTGAGGGATTTGACTGGTGGAAACCTGTGTGAAATGAGCCTCAAACTTGGATGCAGAGGGTGTAGATGTGCAGATAGACAAAAATCTCTGACAAGTTTCCATCCAGTTTTCTAGTGACGTGTGTGAGATGAAGCTTTATTGTGATTTTTTGCTCTCATTCACTTGAATTAGGTGCAGTATAATGAGTAGAGCAGACCAGCAAGTGTTGTTATCCACTGGAACCACTGAAAATATGTGTAACGACAGATGTTGCAAATACAGCCATTGTACGGCTGATTTTTATTTTGTGGAACAAGTCAGCTCGTCTATTTCATGAGTGTATTGTGTGATGTGTTTGCATACAGACACACACACACATAGACTAATGATTGCTTGTCAGTTAACATGCTCACATTTTCCAAAACTTTTATGCCTGTTTTGGTCGTTCTGTCAAATTTGTGGTGACTCCTTTGGACTTGTGTTAGAGCTGATTTGGACATGACTGATGTTTTTTTGATTTTGTAGAGTAAAATGGAAATATGTGGTGCACCTCTATAACACACACTTCACAGTTTTATGTGACGTGAAGGAATGGCAGTATCACTCTCTCTGTGCTCACACTGACCTGCTGAGTGTCCTGTCCAGAGATCGGAGCCCCTCGGCAGGTGGAGGTGAAGGACGTGACCGAATCCTCAGCTCTGGTCACCTGGTCGCAGCCGATCGCCGAGGTGGACGGAGTCACTGTGTTCTACTGGCCCACCTCCGACCCCTCGGACAGAACCAGCGTGGACCTTTCCTCCGCAGACAAGCAGCACAGCATCGGCAATCTGACCCCGGACACAGAGTACCAGGTCAGCCTGACCTCCAGGAGGGGAGGCAGCACCAGCGAGCCTGTCACTGACACCTTCACCACAGGTAGAAGACACTGCTCATGCCATAGTGACTGCTAAACATCACCTGTGTATAACTCTATCATTGATTTCATACTTTGCAATGTATTCTCATATTTTTATATAAACTCATATTCTATGACCATTTCAGATTTTCCAAAAATTTTCTGTGTCTTTGGATTCTTTTTTCAGGCTCTATCTATATGCTATCTACGTCTGTTTTTCAATTTATATGTTTTTACTTAGTATGTTTGAATTTGTCAGGTGTGTTAGGGTTATTACTTCCTATTTGCCATTTTTAGTTGTAGTTTTCTTTGTAGTATCTTGACATTTGCTGCTGCAACAGCCAGGTGTCCCTATAGAGATAATTAAAGGATAGGTGTGGTATTTTTCAGTCCCAACCAATTAAAATTGTCATATGCATTGTTTGTAACCATGCATAACACAACCTGCATGCATAACACAACCTGCTAGACTGCTAGCTTTAGTGATCAGATACTCACCACCCCGAAACACATTTCAAATTAACTCAGCACAGTCAAATTCATCCTGAAATCTTCTACACAAACAGTGTTTGCAAATTGTGTGTGCGTGTGTTTTATTTAACATTTATGATAATAAACTTCCTTGTATATATACACGCTGTTCCCCTGCATAGTTGGCTAATGTTGCATTCACTTGCACTTGGACCTCTGCTCTAGTCTGTCTTTTACACTTCCAATCTGTGATAACATGGTGTTCACAGTGTCAGTTTGAGATTAGAAAAAAAAAAAAAAAAAAAAAAAAATTAAATCACAAGAAGAAGAAACTGAATTTTCCTCCATGGGGACAAGACAACATCCTTTTTTTTTTTTTTTTTTTTTTTTTTTTTAAGTTGAAACAGTGGATCAGATCAAAAATGTGCAAGATGGAGGTCTGAATTCAAGTGGAGGAAGCATTAGCTGATGGAGCAGCAGCAAAGTGTGGGTGTGTGTTCTGTGTGATATTGCAGACTAGCAAGAAGCTGCAACAGACTGATGAATTTCTCATCACTAAAGCTGGTGTGTGTTCTGTGTTGTGCTCTGTGTGCTCATAAATGATGAGTATCAACATTTTAATACAACCTGGATTAAAAAAAATACCAAGCCTATTTTTCGAGGTTCTGTCTAATCTAATTTATTCTAATTGCATAGTAATAAACAAATTAACACATATTGTTGAACATTTATGTTTATAAATCACATGTTCAAGAAGGACAAATGACCATGCTGATATGTTTATGTTTCACTTTCCTGAAGACCTGGATGCCCCGAGGAACCTGCAGACCCTGTCCCAGACAGACGACAGTATCACGCTGCAGTGGAGTAACAGTCTGGCTGATGTGGACAGCTACAGGGTGAAGTACAGCTCCATCTCTGGGGGCCCTCATGGTGAGGAGGTTTTCCCACGCGGCCCTGGAGACACCACACAGGCTACTATCCCCGGTGAGGGTCAAAGACACAAACATGGCACAAAATGTCTCAGTATTGCTTATATGTATTATTTATGGTGAGACAAAAGACAAGTTTCTAGAGCTGACTGGACAATAAAGCTATTAATTTGAATATTTGGAGGTAATTTCCTGGTAATAATTCTGTATTGCAGGGCTGAATCCAGGGACAGAATATGGAGTTGGAGTCACCGCTGTGAAGAATGAGAGAGAGAGTCTCCCTGCTACTATAAATGCAGCAACTGGTGAGAGACACCACACCACTGAGCAGCTGTCCAAACAGCCATCCCTCACACCCTTACATAAATACATAGATGGCTGCTGATATAAACTAGGTGACAACACGAAATAAAAATGAATTATGATTTGTGTAGAGTCTATCCAAGAGGTGGAGAAAGATGAAAATTACCAGGAGGTGCAAAGTTTTGCCATCAGTTATTTTTCCTCTTTTCGCTGTGCCCCTTTGCGTCCATTAATGTATCTGACGCATGACTTTTCCAAACCTCCTTCAGACCTTGATCCCCCCAGAGATCTGAGACAGAGCGAGTCAACAGAGACCACGCTCACCTTGGAGTGGCAGACACCCCGGGCCAAGATCACCGCCTACAAGCTGGTGTATGTCTCGAGGGATGGTCGCTCAGAGGAGGTCGTAATCCCAGCCACCGCCACCACCCACGTCCTGACCAACCTGACTCCTGGGATGGTCTACACCGTCACCTTGACTGCAGAACGGGGTCAGAGGAGGAGCGCGCCTGCCACTCTGTATGCATCTACAGGTGAGTTGGCAGTAAGGAATCCCTTCTAGACCTGTTTTGCCATGATTTGACTATAGAAAAAATGTTTCACATGCTTTCAAAGCAAGATAATAAAGGGACGGGAGTAATGTTTGTCATGCAAAATATGCTGGTATTATCTCCCTCAGAATTGTCACGGGGCTTTCAAAGTCTTCAAACTGACAACAAGAGACAAAACTGTTCTATTTTGTTTACTTTAGGCTTCGAAAAGTTCATATATTTAATCCACTTCCAGCATTCAACCTTGGCATTTAGAAGTATAGTATTACAAGGATTTGATGATTTTGGAAATAAATCTGCAGCTAACTATAACAAAGCAAGGAGATGCACGTACACCAAAGTGACTCAATCTTGATTTGTGCCTTTGTGTTTTTCTTGTAGCCTCTTTCACATTTTACTTAGCTGACTCTGACGTCCCTGAGCTAACGACTCCCTCAGGCTCGGAGGACAATGTCATTAGCTTTGTGTATTTAGAGCCTCCTGAAACCCAGTTCTCTGGGACGGGGCCTGAGGATGCACTTGGAGCCCTGACTATCTCAGGCCTAACAGCTGATGGATTTGACCTCTCATGGGAACTAAAGGCTCATGGTGTCTATGATAGTTTCACAGTAGAATATAGGGACACTCAGCGATTACAGGAAATGAACGAGGTCCAACTTCACGGAGATGCCACTGGCTCTAGAATCCAAGGCCTGAAGGCATCCACAGAATATCAAATAAAACTTTACGGAATAACCAATAGCCAGAGATCTGCGCTACTTGAAGCTGTTGCAGTCACAGGTATAAGCTTCTCTTTTGGACTACATGTTGAATAGAGGAACCATGTCTTGGTGTTGTTTGACAACTTTTCCTTCTAGTGGAAATGTTGTTTATCAGTTGCTGAGATTAAAGTAGCAATACAGTTTGCATGCCAGTACTTTAATCGTTGAGATCGACCCGTGAAAAGAATAATTTTGGTTCCAGTCGTCATCGGAGCCCTTGGCATGGCATGATGAAGATCTAACAGAGATGATTGTATTTTCACAACAAGGCCATTTGACCTCATACCTTCCAGCAGCTAAGGCTTCAGTGCAGTGGCAGATTGTTGCTTTCCAAATACAAGGAGAAATCTTCTTTTTTTTCCCCAAAGTGGTAATAATGATGGGCTTTGCTACGATGTGGTCACTTATCCCCTGTGGCATGATACATGATACAAATTAGACTACATTGGCTACACTGATTTCTTCCTGCATTTGAGCTCGTAAATGCAACAGTTTTGCTCTCTGAAGACCTGGGCCAGGAATTTCCATCCACCTCATCCATTGCCTGCACACATTTCACATTTTCATCCAGCGTTTCTCTGATTTCAACAAAATTGCAACACGAGGCATCTGCATGTCGGACCAAATGACCCGCTGAAGCAGAGTTGTCTGGACAACAGAAAACTCCACGGCCTCTCTTCAGGACAACAAGAATAAAATGGCTGTTGCATGGCTTCACCATCCATTTGAAGACAACTGTGTACTTCCACTCTGGTGGACTACTCAGAAGCTTCAGAAATTAATGGCACTGACTCAAGTGGCATTAATGCATTAGCTCTTCTGCATAAAATGGTCAGTACATATCTGGTGCATGCAAACATAACACAAGGTCCTTGGAAAAAAACTACACATTTTTGAGAAGAGACAGTGATGAATACGAAGGATTAAGTAGATGAAGATTAACAATGAATGAAATCCCATTGTGTTCATTTGTGTAAGTTTATGCTATTTCATTTTTTTATATATATATACTATGTTACACTTTCCCAGGTATTGCTATTGACCAAATATTTGTTCACAGGTTAGTTGTTATTTGTTGTGCCTTTTTTGCCCATCAGCAGTGCCAGTAATACATGTATTGTTTTTTATTTGTTTTGTTTTTTTATTATTATTATTTTTTAATATACTTTTATTTAATATAGCACCCAAGCCTACCTCTCCAGATGTACTTACGCTGAGTATCAAAGACGCCCCAACTACACCACAGTCTGCTTTGGATACAGGAGCTGTCCAAACCCCAGGCCCCCTCCGTCCTTTAGCCTCACAGGGTCCATCCCTCTCTAGTTCTGGTGGGATGATCTCTGGGGCTGAACCTGAGGGCTCTAGCCTGGACGTGTTTGGGGAGCTCAGAGTCACAAATGTGACCTCTGCTAGCATGAGGCTAGCCTGGTCAGCTCCTGACGAGGCCTTTGATAGCTTTTTGGTGGAACTCAATGCCGTGTCAGGGAAGACACAAGCTCATGTGACCACAGTACCAGGAAGTGTCAGGAAGGCTGAAATAGAGGGTTTGTCCCCCTCGACACGCTATCATATTACACTGCATGGGCTGGTGGAAGGGGAGCGATCTTTACCTCTTAAGGTTTTTGCCACTACAGGTACATGGAGCAGAAATTTCTTTTCATATCCATCCATCACCATTCACAGCCATATCTCCATGCTTTGTCTGTCCTGCCTTCATTAAGTGTATTTATTCATGTTTCAGGATGTTTACACAGCAATATTCTATTCCACAGACTAAATTAACTATATTTCACTGTATTTAAAAGAAAATGACTATATTATACACTTACATCACATGCCAATGTATATAAGTGCCATTTATTTTATTATCAATGCCTTAATCACGACTTCTTTTCCTCATCATGTCATCCTCATTCATCCCATATATTCATATTTTTCCAATGTTGAGATTTTTTTTTCTTTTTTGTGCCGTTTTTGTTAGAGACATACATATTTACAGTCCATCTTGTCATTCAATTGACCCCACTCTGATCTGTCTATCTACCAGAAGAGCTGAGGCCTATGGTGGTGAACCTCACCATCTCTGACATTACATGGGACAGCTTCAATGTGTCCTGGAGCCCCAAGGATGGGGAGTTTGACAGCTTTGTCATTGAGGTAACAAACTTGGAGCATATTGCAGAGAGCCAGAACCTCACTCTGTCCGGAGACGCCTACAGCTTGGGCATCTCCGGGCTGAATCCCAACACCAGCTACATGGTTGCTCTGTACGGGATGCATCAGGGCTCCTTCCTTGACCCTGTGTACACTGACGCCACCACAGGTACCTGCCACTGGCAGCGTTATAGTGTTCTGTCCTCTAATTCTGTACTTTTCTTCCATTTCCTCTCTGTATTTTCCTTCAAGTGATTTTTTTTTTTTTTTACCACACATCTTTCCATTCCAGTTGGGGTCTGTGGTGAACCTCAAGCATACAAACACAGACACTCAGTATTTATGGTCATACTAGCACCCCGGCTGTCCTGCTCACAGTGGAGTGTCCGCTCCATACTAAGCATCAACATTGCATGGAACGAGAAAAGTGACATAATAACCCTACTTGTGTTTTGTCATCAGTTGTACAACGTCCTTGCCACGGTGTAGAGTCATGCTTCATGTTAACCAGCGTGCCATGTACCATTCTTACCCTCCAGCCACTGTTTCTGTCTAGCAGAGAGAGGGTAGGGTGATGGGTCTCACGCACCCATGCCGCATCATTGAGCCGAGCAAGCGGCGTTCAAATGACAACCCTTACCCTGTACTGCTCCCTCCATCCCAATTACCAAAGTGCATGAAGCCCCTCCCCGTACCATCCCTTGCATCGTGGTGAATTTTGATGCTGATGTGCTGCAATGATTGCAAAAGTAAACCAACAACTCTCACCCTCCACCGTCACACAGATGACAGTGCGTCCGTGTCCATATCATTTCATTCCATTAGTGCTCATTCAGTGTGTAACTGATTAACCTTGAGAAATCATTTGCCCATGGATGTCTGGCTAAGCTGAGCACTCACAGTATGTTTGAATATAAGTGACATTTGAGTTCAGAGTATCAGTTGATCAGTGAAGCATACCAATATTGTTCAGCAATGAAATTTCAAGGGTATATACATATTTGTCAGCTCTGATAAGATTTATTTCTCATTTCACCAGTAAGAGAATGCTAAAATAAATATCCTCATTTCCCTTTGAACCACTAGGTGGCAATTTTTAAATCGCCTAACCATTGTCAAGGTAAAAAAGCTAATATTTCAATCTGAGGTTAACAGAAAAACCACCTGGTTTTACAGCTGAATGAGGCCTTTCTCCTGCCTGCTTCTGTGCATGGAACTGACATGAACGGAAACTTCTCAGCGCATGAAAACACTTTGCAGAGGTTTTCCTTTTACTTTGGCATTTTTATTTATGGAAAATGTATGCTTTCCATCATCAAGTGCATGATTATCTGCGGTCCATATTCTTGGAAGAAACTAGTCCTCAGCCACATTTTTACAATTCAATCACTTCATTCACATCGACTTGCAGGCCTGTCCTCTACAGCCACTTGTTACTTTATTTGCTGTTCTTTCTCTTCCCTTGACACTGTATGTCAGGACATCTTTGACTGTGTTAATGACCTTAATCTAGCTTTGCTGTAGGAACCCACTAGTCACGTTTTGTCATCACTTGTAGTGGAGCAAATGTTTTTACCACCTTAGCACAGTAGACCATTTTCCTCTGTTATTTATGCAAAATATGTGCATGAATTTAATCTTTTATTGAGCTACTCAGACTATCAAGAATTGCAAGTGGGTGGTGGTGAGTGCCCTCTAACATTGCACATACTGTTTTTTTTTTTTTATATGATTAATCAAAGCAACAGCTTAAAACCTACCTCCTATCATATTTTAGGTACAATTTGTGGTATACTGTGTTGTGCAAGATGGCTGATGACAATCTAACAGTGGTTTCTTTCTTTAGTGAACGAGCCAGTGGTTGGCAATCTATATGTGTCTAACTTAACGTCAGAGAGCTTTTCAATCTTCTGGAACGGCACTGAGGGAGAATTTGATGGTTATATCCTGGAGATTATTGATTCTGATTGGCTGAGGGAGCCTAAGGAATATAACGTATCCCTCAATGTAACATCCTACAAGATCACAGGGCTTAGGCCCAGCACTGACTATGTAGCCTACCTCTATGGGATATTCAAGGGGTCCCGAACAAGTGCTGTCAGTATTGTTGCATCAACAGGTATTTTAATTCAATATGCATTTTTTTTTTTTAGTCTTGCACGGAAAATATATTTTTTTTAATTTTAGATTTTTAGAGAAAGATAACCATTTAATTTTTTTTTTTTTTAATTATTTGTACTGTAAATATTTACTTGGGCCTGTATGCATAAAGTACTCATTTAGGAGTATTGACCATGTCACTTTAAAAGGAAAATTTCACCCTGAATTAAAAGGATCAAAATTACTTTTGTAACTCACTTTATGCACACTGGCCCAAGAGTTTAGAACTGGAATTTTTTGAAAGAGAAAAACACATGAATGCCATGTCAAAGAAGTGAATACATTCTGTATTTTTTTTTTCTCTTCCCTATAGCTGCAGAGCCTGATTTGTCCAGGCTAGTTGTTTCTAACATTACCTCAGACAGATTTTCTCTGTCATGGAGGACAGGAGAGAAGGCTTTTGATAACTTTATAGTAGAAGTCAGACAGTCCGCTTTGCCCTCGCAGGCGATGGGGCGCACTGTACCAGGAGGGGTGCGCTCCACAGTCATGGCCGGGCTCAAAGCGAGCACAAGCTACAACATCAAACTATATGCCAGCAGTGGTGGCCAGAACACACAGCCCCTGTACGCTGTAGCTACGACAGGTATCACGTTGCATGCATTCATTTATACTGCATGTAAAAGTAAGACTCTGACCACAAACAGGCCATCAATTTAACATGAATTTATCTCAACCGTTGTCCAGCACAACCTAACTGAAAAGTCATATTCTTTTTTGTTCAGAGGATGTCCCACAGTTGGGTCCCATAACAGCTTCATCTGTAAGCCCAGATAACCTCACCTTGTCCTGGAGCACTGTGTCAGGCCATTTTGATGGCTTTGTTATCCGGGTCAGTGACTCTGAGCACCTGACTGATACACTGGAGTTCAGACTGCCTGGTGAAGTCCTTAACATTACGGTTGCTAACCTGATGGATGCCACAGGCTATGATATTGAACTGTATGGTATCTCTCATGGGCGCCACACTCCCTCTGTGTTAGCCCATGCCGTCACAGGTACTATGTATTTTACTCATATCTACAACTATAATTTCCATAGTAAATGGCATCCATGTGTATATTACGATATTGCAAATGTTTTGCATCAAAATTTGAAAGCAGTTTGCTAAAAAGTACTCTCTAGGGAAATGTGTCCCCCTGCTATCAGACACATTTGAACCAGAACTGATTTATTGCAGCTGTAACTATGACTTTGATTGGCAAGAATTAGATTCAGCAGACATACTGATCATTAATTCTCAGAAGGAAAATGACGAACAGGCTCTATGATTTAGGAAGAAAAATAGTCCTTTTGCAACCATTGCACACATCATCCTCCCAAAATATCTTAATGGCATATTATTCCTCCTCCCACGTCTATTTCCTTTTTGAAAATAAATCACACCCACTCTACTCTAGCTCCTTTACCCAAAGTGGAAAATTTGACCATTTCCAACATAACCCCATACGGCTTCCGCGTGTCCTGGGAGACGAAGCAGCAGCAGCAGCAGCAGCCGCAACAGCAGCAGCAGCAGGAAGTTGCTCCCTCTAGTGGTGGTTTCAGCCACTTTGATATAGTGGTGACTGACTCTGGCTGGCTGCTGGAGCCTCAAGAGTTCACTGTCCCAGGCAACCAAAGCCACCTGGACATCTGGGGCCTGATCACCGGCATAGGCTATGAGGTCAGGCTGACTGGGGTGTCAGAGTCAGGGCTGCTCTCTCGGCCGCTGACGACAGTGGCTGTGACAGGTACAACTTGCAGTACAATGCCGATTGTCTTGGCATTGTGCTGATGTGTATGTGTATGACTGAATCCTCAAGCGTAACCATCACAACCTGGCAGGTTTATAATGGAGAAATTACTATATGACCATGTCTCACAAGACTTTCTTGCATAATACACAAAACAATAGCAATTTATGCAGCAGTATTAGTTCAAGTATTTATAAACCTGCCAAGCCCAACATGCCAGTGGCATGTTTTGATGGTTGTGCTTCAGCGGAGTACGACACCTAACAAAACTTTGTTCTTTTCTAGAACAATCTCACTATTAATTAACTCACTTTTCTTCATTTTAAGCATTCGGCCTGTTTTCCTGGTATGCGACTTTACCTCAGGGAGGAAGAGATGTGAAGTTAACCTCTGTTTCTATCATCTCCAAAATATGAGCAAGCCCAGATGTTTGTTTTCATATTTTAAACTGTGTTTTCCCACAGATATCTGATTTGTGATAATAAGAATGCAGACATCAGTGGACATAATATAATCATCACATATCATCATGTCTAATGACTATCTATTATAATCACTTTTACCCCACTGTTGCCTTGGTTTGTTGACCAGCCCATCTGCTTGTGTGATCAAAAACTATAGTGGATGGTTACAGACCACTGAATACCACTAAAACTTCAAATTTCAAAGAATGGAAATAGTAGGAAAACACTGAATAATCAACAAGGCATTCTGAGCATGAAATGCCGGTTGATTTAACCTCTAATCTTATTTGTTTCTTGATCTTTGAGTGCACTGAATGCATCAAGGCCAGCCTTAGAGATGCATGGGTGTCTGGCCTGAGCAGTGTTTGCTGGAATCCTTTCAACAGAACACTTAGAGAGCCTGTTATTGAATGTGAACCTGTTAACTGGCATAAAATAAGCAAATCCACATCCTCCTCTCGATGAGCCCAGAAACTCACAAACTGATGGAATGCATCATGCCCATCTGCGACTCGTGCACTGTTTTTGACTTGTACTAACGGATGTGTGAGCATGGCAGACTGGCAGTGGTGGGCAAGAGGCCTTCAGGCCAGAATGTAACCATGTTCACTCCCTGGAAACTTTCCTGTCTGATTGTCGACTTCTTCCAAACTGAACCTCTTCAGGCATTTCTCAGAAGTTGCTACATGATGCTGGAAACACCATCAGGCCTTTTGCAACGTTATGTTTCCTTTCCAACCAGAGGCTGAGCCAGAGGTGGAGCATCTTTTTGTCTCGGACATCACAGCTGACAGTTTCCGCCTGTCGTGGACTGCTGATGAAGATCTGTTTGACAGATTTGTGATCAAAATAAGAGACACCAAAAAATTAGCCCATCCGCAGGAGTACGGCGTCCTTGGTGATGAGCGAACCAAGGTCTTAACTGGACTTATGGGTGGCACTGAGTACGAAATAGAGCTGTATGGTGTCACATTGGAGCGGCGCTCCCAGCCTGTCACTGGGGTTGCTCAGACAGGTATATGAAAAACACTGGAAAGTCTGTAGATTCATAGCAACTGCATCTGTAAACTGAAAGTGGGTGTGACATCTGCCTTCATATCACTAATCATTGTTCTTCTTCAAGTTCAAGCTGAACTCCATTTTCCTCTCTTATGGGACATATTCCTTTGAAAATAAATCATTTGTGGAGTTTTATTTTCATCCCTGGAATGTTTTGACCAGGTTGGTGTCCATATTTTCCTCTCTTTAATTTCCCTTTTCCCTATGCTTTCCTGTCTCTGCACATCTATTTGCACTTTTCTAGGACTGGCCTCTCCAAAGGGACTTCACTTCTCTGACGTGACTGACACCTCATCCATGGTTGACTGGACCATGTCTCGCTCTCGAGTGGATACCTACCGTATCATCTATGTGCCACTTGAAGGAGGTAAAGGGTCACACTAAGGTTATTGCATTTTCAGTTTCCTGCGAGTTCCATTCTTTCATTTCCTTTTTCATTCAGTTTGTATTCAATTTTAGTTAAAGTTGAAGTATTTCAATGCTCATACCTATGTGGAGTGTGTTGGGAAGTTTGCATACATTATGACTGGTCTTTAATATTATCATGATGTTGATAATGTACTGAATTTATGTCGTATTTACAGTTAGACAGTTCAGGAATCCCATGCAAATTCTCTCACAGCATGGCAAAGGACAACAGAATAAAACTGAAACCAATCCATGTTCATGATTCAGGACCCATGTTTCCCTCTCTTCCCTCCACAGGAAGCCCAATGTCAGTGACTGTAGATGGCACTGTGTCCCAGGCTGTGCTGCCCAATATGCTCCCTGGCAAGACGTACCAGGTGACGGTCACTGCTGTGAGGGGCCTGGAGGAAAGTGACCCCAGCACCGGCACAGTAACCACAGGTTCGTTTTGTTTCACCACTGACTCGGAGTGACACTGCTGTCAGTTCATATTATATTGAATTCACACAGTTTCTGTTGAGACTCATGCGCTCATCATGTTGGTGGTCTCCAGCTCTGGACAAGCCTCAGGGTCTGACTGCAGTCAATGTCACTGACACCTCAGCCCTGTTGCTGTGGCAACCCTCCGTGGCCACTGTGGACGGCTACGTCATTACCTACAGTGGCAGTTCAGGTGTGTTTCTGTTTTTAGTCGTCTGTCATTTACAGTACAAATACTGTCATTGTTCAACATAGAAGGGTGGTATGTTTTAGTCTTGCCAAGTGAAATTTCTGTTGATCCAGTTCTTTTCTTGTGTTTATTATCCTGTTAATTGCTAAGCTGATCTAAATCATGCTTGGTGAGTTTGATCATGATGAGCTGATCAGTGGGTGTGTGCCCTGCAGTGTCCCCAGTCACAGAGCATGTTTCTGGGAACACGGTGGAGTTTGAGATGGGCTCCCTGGTCCCAGCCACCCACTACACCGTCGGGGTCCATGCTGTGAGGGACACCCAGAGAAGTGACTCTGCCACCACTGAATTCTTCACTGGTAGGTCTAGCAGGCCTGGAAAGCCTGATAAAATGTCAATCAGTGGTGTTATATTGTGTAGAAAACGTGACTATAAAAAAAAATCTACATTGATTCTTAGATAATTTCCAGCTATTTTAACTGTATTGCATGACAGAATTATGGTGGGACCCTGTGTTTCAGATGTGGATCCTCCTCGTGATCTGGCTGCTAGCAACATTCAGACTGATAGTGCCACTGTCACGTGGAAACCTCCACGGGCCGCCGTCACCGGCTACACCCTCACCTTCTCCTCTGCTGATGCTACAGTCAGGGTATGTCCATCTGCATGTCAGCTGAGTCGCTCTGCTTGTGATGCTGCATCACTCTCAAGTATTTAAGTGCTGTGTGTGTGTGTTTGTGTGTGTGTGTTCAGGAGGTGGTGCTGAGCCCGACAGCCACCTCTTACAGCATGAGTGATCTAACTGGCTCTACAGAGTACACTGTCAGACTGCAGGCCATTGTCGGACCCCAGAAGAGTCGCCCTGTTAGCACCATCTTCTCGACTAGTAAGCACATGCACACACTCACTCTCTCTCTCTCTCTCTCTCACACACACACACACACACAGTCTGCTCCCTGTCTGTATTCAGTTATTTCCTCTAACTTGGATTCCTTTCACTTAATCTGTTTTTTGAGTTAGATCACCTCTACTCTGCTTATTTTTCATTCTGTGCCAGGGCTTCCAGTGGAAAAAAACATTGTGTTTTCCTTTAACTTTTTTTTTTTTTTTTTTTTTTTTAAGTCTAGCATCCCAGCTCTGCGCTTTCACACAATCAACTGCTTGTGTTTTAAACCAAAGATAAAACCAATTATGTTCTCTGAGGTCCGGAGAAGAACACCTTTTGATTTATGTGTTTACAGTTGGGAAGTTGTACCGACACCCAAAGGACTGCGCTCAGGCTTTACTGAACGGGGAGACGACCTCGGGCCTGTATACCATCTATCTGGAGGGGGAGGAGAGCCAACCCATCCAGGTCTACTGTGACATGACCACAGATGGTGGAGGCTGGATGGTGAGGAATAACTATTAGAAATTCAACACCCTGACGTGCAACTGAGGGCTTTTTAATAACAGAAGTCTATGCGGATACAATCAGTTTTGAAGACGACACCTTGTTTTCTAATCATAGGGATCGCCTATACTGACCTAGGTCATGTATGATATGATTGTTTTTACTGGGTGAAACTGAATGTTGTGACACTCATATGAGAGCCAGGCTGTAATCATCAGGTCTTCCTGAGGCGCCAGAATGGAAAGCTGGAATTCTTCAGGAACTGGAAGAACTACACTGCTGGCTTCGGTAACATGAATGATGAGTTCTGGCTGGGTAAGCGCACGTATCCTCTAGGCCCTTACACGTTCCCTGCCTCCTTCTTTCACTAAGTGACGCACTGATTTACTCACATAAACCCGTGTTGCAGGTCTCTCCAATCTCCACAAGATCACGTCCTCTGGACAGTATGAGCTGCGGGTCGACCTGAGGGACAATGGAGAAACTGCGTACGCTCAATATGACAAGTTCAGTGTCGCAGAGCCGCGAACACGCTATAAGGTCTACATAGGGGGGTACAGTGGAACAGCAGGTAGGCGTCACTTTAAGAGTAAGAAAACTCACCGTGCCACACACACACACACACACACAGTGGAATCATTTATCTAGAGTACATATATCCTTATCCCGACATTATTGGTGCCATTTTCTACCCACTGACTGACATAAAACCATACATCAAGATATTTCTCTTAATTCAAAAATACAGTTGGTACTTGATGAATTCAGCATTCAACCATGTAGTAATTTCACTGCAACTCAATATCTGTCCCAGGTGACTCCATGACTTACCACCAGGGCCGACCCTTCTCCACCTATGACAACGATAATGACATCGCCGTCACCAACTGCGCTTTGTCCTATAAGGGCGCCTTTTGGTATAAAAACTGTCATCGTGTCAACCTCATGGGAAAATACGGTGATAATAGTCACAGTAAGGTATGTATGTGGCATTTGATATTTTGCCTTCTCTGTTGCTCTGGATGATTCGTCCGGTGCGACGGTGAATTTGTCAGTCGATCACTAAAATAGAAACCCTTCTCATGATGTGCATTCATCAATCCACAGGGGATCAACTGGTTCCATTGGAAGGGCCACGAGCATTCGATTGAATACGCAGAGATGAAGATTAGGCCGGCCAACTTCAGAAATTTTGAGAGCAGACGGAAAAGATCATAGACTCGTGAACCCCTCAGCTCTTCCTTGTTTATATCCCGCCCCTTTTTTTCCTCCAGGCTTTTCAATAACAATGGACGTCTGTGTCTCCTCACCCTCAAATCTCTCCAATCAACAAACCAAGGTGATCACGCGCTGAATGTGGTTCAGCTGGCTAAGAAATGTACTTGATAAGATTACACCAAAGATAACACGGTGGGAACAGAACGAGACGTGCAGGTAGTCATCGGTGCATTAGCCCTCGTGTAGCTACATAAAACATTGAGTTGGCACAGTTGTATGTATGTTTATATAACTGCTTTCACATTGAGTTTCATTGGAATGTAGCAATTCAGCCAATAAATATGAAAAGACATACACCATTTTATGATAGGGATTTTTTTTTTCTTTCATACTTTGTCATTTCACTTATCTTGCCAAGATCTCCGATTGACAAAAAAAAAAAAAAAAAAAAAGTGGGATAATGAGATGATTTTGGACCAAACAGCTGTCTCTGCAGGACAGTTTGCTTTAAAATGCTGTAAATGGATCCACTGAACCATGTCAAAGGCACATAGTCACGAGGCTTGAGGGAAGTTAAATTCTCCACTATTGTACGGTTGGCTTTTTCTCTTCTTGCTCTGTCCTGAAGTGAGTTGTGGACAGGACTAATCTATCTAGCTATAATTCATTTTGGTATTGTTGAAGGATGGATGTGTAAAATGTTCTTTTTTTTTAACCTACTGAAGTCCTTGAGATGTTTTAATACGTTTACTGTACAATGAAGAGAACTATCATTTAGCATTTGGAGGCCACTAATACCACTGAATAGCTGTTTAAATTCTAATTTACTTATTTTAATAGAATGAAAACTAATGTTTCTCTGTAACCTTCAGTACAATAAAAGTTACTTTGATAAAAATGTGTCCTATTTTAAATTCCATATTTATTTTCAACAGCAGAGGGCAGCATTCACTTTCTGTTCAGTATATCTGCAGCACAGAGCGTCAGACATCTCAGAGTACTAACACTGAAAATGTCTGTCACAAAACTTCAGCAGGTTCAGTTGAGCTCAGCTTCTCCCATCCTAAAAGATCATATTTTAGGAAGGAGATTTGTCCTTAGTCATTGATCGATCAATCGATTGATTGATTGATTGATTGATTGATTGATTGATTGATTGATTGATTGATTGATTGATTGATTGATTGATTAACTGACTGACTCGTTTAATTTTGCAGTGTCCCCTAACAAAAAGAAAATTTAATATAATTTAAAAACAGAACAAAACTGTGAAGGCTTATTACCCTGACAGTGTTATCTCAGACCTCCTGAGAAATTCAGTGCTGCTTTCCTGAACTAAGGCATGGCAACAGTGTTGCTGTGATGACATTATTCATGCATTTATTACCTTTCATCTTGATGATTGGAATTCCACTTCTAGGTCAGCAATCAATACATCCCCATCTTGTTCAAAAACAAGAAGCGAGCTTTTTGACCTCAGCAAAAAAAAAAAAAAAAAAAGAAAAAAAAAAAAAGAAGCTTCTTCACACTGGATATGTTCAACTTCTCTCTCTCTCTCTCTCTCTCTCTCTCTCTCTCTCTCTCTCTCTCTCTCTCTCTCTCTCTCTCTCTCTCTCTCTCTCTGTCTCTCTCTCATTTTATTTCATTTTTATGTGGATGTTCAGTCGATAAACTGACCTTTAAATAGTCTTGTAGCATTTGAGCTCAGGTTTATAAATCATGGACGTCTGAATTTAGTTTGCACATTGTCTGGCATAGATATGCATTCTCTTTTGTGGGTTTCTGAGGGAAACAGAGAGGACTGGTGCATTCACATGCTGTTGATAAATTGGAAAAACATGTTTCTCCGGGGGTTTTCATATCACAACCCAATAATGCCTGAATACAGTTTGTGCTGTTTGGCAGCCAGCTTTGACATCTCAGATGTTGAGGCTTCCCACCAACATGTTAACTCACCAGAGGGCATGTACACTTTCCAAATCAGCATGCACGCACTTGCACGGTAATTAAATTCTCATGCAAGTTTAGTTTAAAGAAACCTGGCAGGGTGTTCACTGTGATGGATTGCCATCTAAAGCATCTGCAACTTGGAACATATTAAAATGAATGGAAGAGATTAGATGGGAAAAACACATTCAAATGTCTAAAATGTAAAGTTTATGTGAATTGAATTGAATAGGCTTTTTTCCCCTCATGTACTATACTATAGAATTACATAGAAGGACATGGCATGGACAGAAAGTCTAGCTAGCTAGGCTCGGAGGCTGTCTAACACTGTGGCTGACAGAGATACACTGCTCCCTTTCATTCTAGATGATGATGGCTTAAAATGATGAATTATTTTAAGCCAATCAGAGCAAAGTTTTTTTTAACAGTCATCATCATTCAGCACCCTCATTTAATTCATCGTCAACTAATCCTTCATCACTGTTACCCATCTCATCAAAGTTATTTTTGTGCTACAAATGCATTAGAGCTCTCTTATAAAGGAATTGCTTAATGACAAACATGTTGAAGATGAGCAGAATAGATCATGATCATGAGATGATTAATCTCAAGGGGTTTATCCTTCCAATAAACATTAACATCTAAGGAACGATGCCCACTAAAATGCAGTTTATTGAGGGTTCTAAGGCATCTCCTCCACTGACCTCCCTCTGAAACAGTGAACTGTTCAGCTTCCTTGTCATGGAGGCCAGCTGGAGGAGGTGTGGTTTCAGGAATTATGCATTGTAGACCAAGCGTACAGACCGCCCATATAGAATGACTTTGGCTGCTTGGCTCTAGGTAATGACGTCACATATTGAACATCATTGATGCTAATTGGGTAAAAGATATGTTGAGCGCAGGGTTATCATGTGAAAAGTCGATTTTTGATTTGAGAACACTGGTTTCATCAGGATGACTTAACAGCACCGGCACAAGCAATGACTTCCTCAGTTCACAGCCATTGACAGCAGAGACAGAGCCGTGCACCGTCTGCAGCTCACCTTGATGGGCACACATTGTGCACACCACCCGCCTGGATGCATTTTTAAGCCCCATGTTTGGCTATCTTTTCCTTTCTGGCCACCTGCATCTGATCATTCAACAGAAAGTCAGGCCAAGCGTGACTGCCTGTCTTCAGTTCCAAGCAACAGCACAGCATTGGGCTAGCCATGGTCACTGCAATGGCTTTTGGGTATTTGCACTGCTCCCTTGTTCAGCCTTCATGTGTCATTCCTACAGTATTCAGTGAAGGCCCAGCTGATACTCTCAGCTACAGGAAGTCTGAGGTACGGATAATTATGACTGACAATGTGGAGTACAAAGAGGAGGGACAATACAAGAAAGGCTGGCTGGTGCAGAGCTGGGAGCTTTTTCCACATCATGTTCAGGGTTTATAAATAACGATGTTGGCCTGGATTTCTACTTATGCATATTGCTACGATCTAATTTCATTCTGATGTCTTTCTATAAATGTGGGCCTGAGGTCATAATTCAAGTGAGCCTTTGATGGCTTTTGATAACTCAAAACATTGCTAGTGCAAAAACTTGAATGAGAAAGTCATGTTCCAGTGGTCTTAGCTGATGAGATTATGATTGATTCAATTTCAATACAATGCTTTACCAGCATAAATAATGCATGAGCAGTATTGCCAACAAATGTGAGCATGAGCTTCCAGACCTTTTCAGTTTGCAGTACATTATACTGTTTTTTTTTTTTTTTTTTGTCTTTTGAAAGACCAGCGCAGCAGGGACATCCACAAACGTTTCATCTCATGCCTTCTGCAGCATGCAGGCCATCTTTTAGACGACTTATGAACTGCTCTCATTTATTTTATGGTTTTGACACAAAAAACAAAGCAAGGGCTCAAGGCTCAATTACTTTGATCATAACACCTTACAGTACTGATTTGTCAAATAGCAACACAAACCTGTATTCACTTCAAAATTAAGTTTAGTATTGCCCTGAACAATCAAAATAAAACGTGCAATTATAGATTATGTGTGATACTTCCTAAATTGTGCACAGCTATAATCTGCTATTCTAAGTATGTTTTAGTTACCCACAATGGAAAGGAACTACTTCATAGCTTAGTAATGGAAAATGACATAAAAAAAAAAAAAAAAAACATTTGGTGACCAGATAAAACCACTGTATGTACCCTGTACAAAAGAAGCCCTTATCAAAAATGGACACATCGCTGGTATGACAGCTGATCAAGTCTAAGTTTAGCTATCACAACACAGATGGAGATTTATAAACAGTTCAAACACCATAGGACTAAGAGGACCTGACCTCTGGGTTGGAGTGCCCAGGGATTCATTGTGATGCTAATCCTGTTTTATCCAGTTGGACCCTAAAATAAACCTGGTGCTCTGAATGAGCTGTAATCCCTGTCCCCAAACCCATGCTTCTGCTCTGCCTCGGCCTGTTATGTCATGTTTGAAGCTGGAGCGCTAAACCCACGCTCAAATGAGAGAGAAGGGAAATGAGCAGGCACAGGAATAGGTTCATAAATATCATAAAAGGATCTGCACACCTGTAGGCATGCCTCAATACTCACCCATGAATACCAGAATACACACACACACACACACACACACACACACACACACAGACACACACATTTGAATAATCTATTTATGTGCACTAAAAAAAAACAAAAAACACAGCCATACAGAAAATAAATACCGAGAGTGCAAATGCAGATCAGTGGCACTATGGAAATTTTTTCAGTACAGTACAGCACAACAGCAGCTTACACACATACATACGCACACACACACACACACATACACACACATAACGACAGTAGAGAAGACTCTCTTGTGCACATTTGTAATAGATTCAGAAGATAAACAGTGCATATCATTATTTTAAAAAGTGGACCTCATTTCCAACAATTTATTTCAAAAAGCAATAACTTAAAGTACAACATGCATCTTAATAAGAATTTGAATTCAGGATTACCAATGGATTTGCACTGATATGGATATGTTTATAGAGAGTACCCTCATGAATATATAGGCTAAGCTACTCACTCATGTATATATAAGATGAGGGAAAAAATTGCCTGATGCAATTTGTTATAAGGAGCTTTCAAAGGAAAATGCTCCGAGTCCAGATGGCAACTTGAGGTTAAAAAAATATCTCTATAAAATAAAAATAAAAAACTGGGGTTGTAATCCCTATAGTATGAAGGGATGAATGAATCACTGAAGCAGTCAGTGGTTCAGCATACATGCACTGACAAAGCTGCAGTCCTCTTTAGGCTCAGGTCCAACTTCATGGACATCTACAGTGATCTAATGAATTTCTTTGCCTTAATTATCTCAATATAAAGTAACAAGGAAAAGCAACAAACCTGCTATAAAATAATTTATATCCAATTTAATACTGCTGTCAATTCACTTCTAATTGGGGTCAGACATTTGACCACAAGGTTTTACTGCATTTTCTCAGGTCTTGTAGAGGGGACACGAGCGTTAAATCAAGAAATGTTATGCAGTCCTCAGTAATTAAGTGAATGAGCTGTGTATTGAACTCTAATTATCCATTAGAGGGGATAATTCATCATCTTCATAAGTAATAACACCCATGTATGATGGATCTTGTTACAGTGGATTGTCACCACTCAGCCAGGCTGGCTGTTCCTCATTTTCCTACCCATAACATCAATAACAGCGATGCCACATATATCTTTGAGCCCACTGATGTCAGGATGGGATCACAATATGTATGATCAAAATGATATAATTTTCCGCAATCCTGTTTGTGTCTCTGCAATAGTGTTGATGTATCATGCATTTGAAGAACTTGAGATTTTTGCCCTGGAAACAGTAATAAAATATGACCTCACTTATGCATTAGTGAAAAATGTTCAGTGTATTGGAATGTGTGTAGTCTATGGTCCATTTTGTTGTTGTTGTTTTATAAGCAGTATGTACAGTGCAACCTTTGGGAAATATAAGACGCCATGTAAGCATATAGTCTGTGTGCATGGTTTCTTATGTTCTCAGCTTCTTCCAGATGGAGTACTGCCTGCTCTCCAAAAATTGTGTTTTTGGTGGATAGATATTTTGCTCAGGTCTAATAAAAGTATTTTGCCTTCACAATCTGTGGGTACAAAAACTGTATTCCCATGTCATCGGCAGGCAAAGTCTTCAGTGCAAAATGGAAGCATGTTCTTTGTGCCATAGAGATTTTTAATTTACACCAGTCTCACGCCTGAAGCATTCAGCTGGCACAAAGAATAATCAAATAGAGCAGGAGACTTCCTGCGTTTCCAGTCGCTAATATCTGAGAGAGATGTGGAAAGTATGGAACACACTGACAGAGCAGCGCCACATGATTTAGATACATGCTCACACAGTGCCAGGGACTCTGGACTATGAGAATGGAGCCAATTCAAATATAGCACGGGCTCTTGGGAAAATGTTTCCTCGAAACCATGATTAATGGCAATCCCATGGGTTTCAGTGTGTCTGCATGGGGTGACTAATGCAAACAGGTTTCCTTGGGCAACAGAATAATGTCCGTGCAACTGATACAAGAAGAAATGTTTGTAGTGTTCATTTTGTTTTAACAGTTTGTATCCAGATAAAATGTCAAAGTAAAATGGCTACAGAAACAACATTCCATAAGCAGCGAATGATACATACCAAAACATTCACTGATAAACACTACAATAGTTAATTAACATGGAAATTGGACTTTCCCAGAAGCTACCCTTGTAGGTCACTGAATCCACAGAAGCAACTCGGCTGTTTAAAAAAAAACTGTGTAAATTTGAGGCAGCTTGTCAAACAAATAATGATATAACACTGTACAAATACTGACAGCATCACAACGTGCAGCATCGCCATGACAGTTCTAAGAACTGTTGGCCAATTTGGTTAACACACATTGGGTAGAGCTGCTGTTGAACTGCAACCCTTATTACAGCAATTTTACATGAGACATAACTTTTTACACATAATCACAATGGTTACCAGACCACGTATGCTGTCTGACAGTCTAGAGTAAATGCATTAGATTAAAAAAAAACAAAAAAACAGGAGAAACCATGACATGTTATCTAACTGCCTGGATAACGCAAGAACTGAACCAAGAACCACAACCAGTAGCCAGTTGACGACAACCACTCAACAGGCCACTGTCTCTCTATCTACATTTATTTTTTAAAAAGCCCTATTCCACCGCCGCACCAGACACAGAGTTACTGTTACAACAACCACAGGCCCCTGTGCTCTCTTCTGTCTTCTGTCAACACAACGTGCACACTGACATTTTCATTCGCTCGAATTAATTACATCCTGTCGTCAATCACACTCAGGCTCACTCTCTGGCTGTACCACGTCTCAGCTCCACTGCAGCCCAGCCATTATAGCAGTCAAATACACAGCTTGTCATGTTATGCTCCTCGACAGTCTGCCACTCAGCCACCAGCAGAGTTCAGGCAGGGTTTGGGACCAAAACTGCTGCTGTAGATCGGGCTCAGAGATTTTTTTTTTTTTTTTTTTTATCAATCCATTAACTAATGAAAATGTTCAGATTTATAATTAAATTTTCAAAAAACTCTCAAATTAGGTGGTAGTAATGTGCGGATTGGATTGGGTCTGATGTCTGCTTTATCCATAAATTAATTATTTTGTCTGATTTAGACACCTGCAGCCATATGGATATTTCATTCCACCTCTGGCTGTTCCTGTAGGCTGTGTTGCTTTTTATATTATGTCAAGCAGTGTGAGTTTTCCAGGTTATTTCTTTTTTTCTGTGTTGTACTGATTGAACAATTTCCTTTTAGAGTTGGACTGGATGTCTTCAGTAATTGTAAAAGTTTCCATGTGCTCAATAATGTTATTGCTGCAATTATTATTAGACATTTAAGAAGCACACCCAAAAACTGCAGTTATAAACTTGAGGAAACTCTCCAAGGGAAACAGAACAAAACATTCAGCTTCTGAAATATTTTTTTGGACAGTCGGATCTGAGGATTTATCAGAATGATGGCTGCTTTACTCCAAACAATTAATCTGATGAATCTGGACAATGTGTGTGACCTTTTGGACGTCTAGAAGAACCCAGAACATTTATTAGCACTGGGTTCTGACTCTATCTGTTGGTGATTCTGAAATAATCAGTAAAGTTACACTGCTGTGCCACATGCAGAAATGCATGGATTATCCACAGTGCCAGTGGATATACCTGCACTCTGGGCATCACTATTAGGGGGCCATTTGCTATTTGCTCTCACTGTCTTGCACACATAATTACACACACACAATCAGTTTTGCACTACATAGGGCTGTATGCACAATGTAGTTTCATTTAGCTTGCAATAAACCATGTAAATCATTGATTGACTGATTAATTGATTGATTGAACCAGCCGTTTTTGTGCAGATGCATTATCAGTCAACAAACCAACAAATGTTTGCCCAGCCATTGTACTCACTGTTACCAACAGGGTCTTCTTAAATGTCATTTTGTGCTCCAGGTGGCATCAACTCTTCCTCTGTATCAAGAACAGCCTTGGGTCCTTGTCCAGCCAATCCTGCCACCACAATAAATAGTTACAGGTCAGACAGAGTTTTAATTTCCATGCACAGAGCATATGCAATCCTTCTATCGGCCTCTGAGTAACTCTTGCATTTATTCCAGTACAAACACTTCATGATCTCATCACAGCGAACAAAAGAGAGTTCACTGAATCTAAGATGGTGCACAGTAATCTTCTTGGACAGCACAAAGAGCTCAGAGCAATACTGTATGTAATATGTGTTACTGGAATATCTGGTCTTAAAGGCAGCACAACTTATCATGCAAGCCTACCACCTTCATGCATACCGAACATTCACATCACACGTGACACATGGTTCAATTGCAAAAAGTTGAATATTTTTCAACATTCCCTGGTCACCTTACCTGTTGTTGTTTTTGCCGCAGGGTGTCCCTGTCGCTGGAGTTTTCTCATGTCACCAACTGCCAAATGAAATTGTTGAACTCATTGCTTATGCTGCTTTTATCGTAACATGGGTGAACGGCCATTTAGCCCTATAGTGCATCCTTGCACAGTGCAAGATTGCTGTCATACTCAACAAACTGCATGAAAGGCCACAGATCCCGTTTTTCCATACGTGGCTCTCATTATCGACCTCCTACTGTAACTGCAGCAGTCTAAATCATTGAAAGCTTCACAGAGCATGGAGTAGACATGCAATGGACATGACCATTTGCTCAACAAAATACCAACGGAGTACCAAGGTCATTTGTTTGAGCATTTGCAGGCCTGTGGTATTACAGACATCCAGTCTTAACACCTGCAATTTATATTATGTAATGCAGAAGTTTGGATTAAAACCTTAAGCACAATGGCTGCCAGCCTAAATGGCCTAGCAGTACCTGGTCAAACCACAGTAAGAGGGACTGTGCACCAGTCCCCAGGAAGAATCAGCTAGTTGCTGTCTGTCATCACAGTGAGCAGCCCAAAGGGAAATAGCAATTCAATCCCCGTAGCCTCTCCAGACAGGATGTTGCTCATGTTGCTGGGTCATTACAGTATTTCTTATCTTCTGTATCAAGACCTAATTCTGAGTGCAACAGTATAGAAGCCTTCACATCCATTTACATCATACTCAAGATGTCAAAGCGCTTTGGAGACAATACTGTCACCTATTAGAGCTTTCAATGTACCCTTTTCCACACAATCACTGCTACGAGTCAGATCAGAATATGCTAACTTGATCACAGCCATAGAGCCGGTCCACCTAGGTTCATCTGGTGGACCAGATCCTGTATGTACACAGCTCAGCTGAGCCCTCCAGTGACCAGATGGATTTCAGATTAACTGCAGCACTGGGTGCATACACAACATTGTATGTGGACAACACTTGGCCCAGCCAGAGATGACTTGTGCCAACACTTGGTGGATATGCTGCCATATCAAAGCAAAAAACTGTTGACAAGGTCTAGGCAAGATCAAGGAGCAGCAGAAATCCTCAAGACCAAAACAGAGGAAGGGACAGAGAAAGTGGTGATGTTTTACGCAACATCATCCTTCTCCTCCAAACCCATGATAGCCATTAGTGGCTTTAGTGGAAACAGTCGTGCTGGACCTCACAGGTGTGGCACAGCAGCCGAGGAGGACTCCCATTAAAGACAGCATGTAGGAAGCTGAAATTCAGGAGAGTTCAGTGATAATTGGAAAGACTGGTTTGTGTTTAATTGTTCTTCGTGCATCAGGACACCTACTGCTCCTCTCAGGGCCTGTTCATAGTCCCTCTCTACTGAAGGCTCCTGATGTTGTGGAAGCATGCAGTTGCAATCATTCACAATGTTTCATCAGGTCAGGCTGCTGCTGGAAGATAGACCTTTACTGTGGGTCATAATTAGAAATATGAGGAGGGAAGACCTGCCAGACATTTATAAATAGCAAATGTTTCCTTTTGGTTCAGCCTACAGCGCATGTTGCACAACTTTTGCAAACCAGAAACACGTGAAGGGCATTCAAGCTGAACGTAAGGACATCTTGCTGTCAGTATAGTGTAACTAGTTGCCTGCAGAGCACGAGCTCAACTCAGTCTCCCTGACATCTCATCAACAAAATGTGGAAACTGCTAGCTGTGGGTGGATTTGATCTTCAGCGGTGTGATAGGATCTGGGTACTTTTTGGCAATTTGATTTTTGATTCTGCTATCCGACTGAACGGATTGTCTTTTTGGCTATCAGTGAATCGAAATAGCTAAATATGTCACCCGAAGGTACGGGGTAGATGTCACAATAAAAGCGTGAGAAGATAACTTTTAGATATCTATGAACTAGCTCTAGTTCAAATGTGTAACTTTGTGCATGGTGACGCATTTCTGGGTGAAACAGGATAGACGGGGAGGACAAAACTGCCCTGGAGGAATTTGATTTGAATGTTGAAACATGAGTGTGAAGCTCTGTGCCATTAAAAGTGGAAGACTGATTGATGTGTGGATGTCATGATATTATTGGTTGGAAACTGGAAACTGTTTGGTTCATGCCTAAATTTATTACACGCAAAATATAAATGAAGAATAAATAAAGAAATACCTAAAGAAATGTAAATGTAAGATAAATCTTTCATATTAAATTATATAAAATATTGCTATATTTTGTTTCTCAGGTAAGGATAAAATTAGTGTGATTATAGTGTGATGTGCAATGGTGATACATGTCCCTTAGCTATGAGACCAGCTCTTAGCCAGATATATTTGTTCACTTCCACAAATGACCAGCAGAGGTCTCCTGACCTGTCGGGTCCCGATGGACTCAGGTCAGGTTCAGAAAAAAAATTAGAAATTATGTTCAGGATCAGGTTGGGTTCGGTCACGTTGGCGTTATTCTAGTGACACTCTAATGTGAAAAAAATAAAATAAAATAAAATTAGCAACCTACTGTCTGTTCTGGGCAAATTCTTGTACAGCGCAGGAGTTTACGATGCTGAAGGCAACACGTAGACTATTTCAGGTTGTAAATGTAACCTAGAGATGGAGGACAAGCGAAATCTCAGGTTCACGTTCGGACACACAAAAAAAGAATGCCTGTCGGGCTCGAATCGGAGGATTCAGGCAAAAATATGCGGCCTGATCCACACTCTACTGCAAAAACTGAAACTATTAGGTTAAGCAGAAAAGTATTTTGGGCATAGTGGGGTACACATGATGCTGTTTCATTGCATAATCCAATATTTAGGACACAATTCAGTACAGTGTCACTTGTGTGCAGTACGCTGCAAAGAGAAATTTTAGTTGTGTTTCAGGTTCTGTCAGTCACAGTGTAACTCTGAAGTGACAGAACTAGGGCAAAAAAGTCTTAAATCTTTTCTACGATCTCTTTGTTCACCACTCCACATCCTTAACATATAGCACGTAACAGGCCACGACCCCAAACCTATATTCGTATATGCTTCATTTTTGAAGTAGACTGCTCTACCTAGCTTGGTTGGTTGCGAAAGTGCAGATTGGTTGCATATTGTCAGATTTCAGCCTGTGACAATTGGGGTTCCTGAAGGCAGTGTCTGGGGTCCTTTGCTGTTTCTGCTTTTCATTGATGGTATGAAGTCTGTTTTGCAGTTTGGTTCTGTACGCTGACAGTTCTGCATTATTAGTAATTGGTTACATATGTTTCTCAGGGAAATTAATACCTTGGACATTCTTGGAGGTGATTACACTGGACTTTGCTATGTCAGCACAAAAAAGTATGTACTGTGTCTTTGTTTGTGGAGCACTTCCCGACCACTGTATAGTCTACAAATATTGATGCGGGACCACACTGTTCCACAGGAGCTGGCTCTCGATCTGAGCTGTCACTGTTCCACCAACGGGTTACTAGCACCAAAGTATCGACATGTAGCCAATATGAATTTTGTAGCCAAATGATGCTAAAATAGTTTTTGAGACATTAGTGTGCAAGATTAAAAAACAAAACAAACTCATAACATGCAAGAGTGGAACTCATCCACATCACAGGAAGTTTCATTTTGTCTAACATGGATTATTTGGAACCAAAAGTAAAACTGTAAACTCAGCAACAACCCCCCCACCCCCACCCCTCATTTCTTTACCTCAGAAATTGACTTAAAAATATGTCTGCAGTGCCATATTGTAGAATAGGCTTACTCTCAGGAACAAGAGAAGAATGGCATGCAACCCACATGTCAGCTCGGCATAAACGCTCACAAATGACTTTTGCTTCAGCAGCATCAGCACAGCTCTAGACTAACAAATGGCAATGAGCAATTTGTGTGAAATGCACAAGTCTAGGATTAGTAAAATAGCACAAATGATACATAAAAATACATCCATACAGTCCCAAATATCCATAATCCACTCCTCAACTTATAGTCTCAGAAAGATCTTGTTTTCAAATCAAAGAACAACGGCATAAATTCTGCTGCAGTGGTGATTAATATGTTCATTCCAAGAGTCTTGCTGTGAAATACATGAATTGTTCCATGATGAAAATATAGTTCATGTTGGTGCCAGTGCTTCCCTTTACACACTTTCACTAATCAGAACTGATGTCATTTCAGCCATTTGACCCCTGCCTCATTAATTATCATGAGACCCATACTGTGCATCTGTCATGTGCCCATTACCCATTATCATCTTTAGGGCTAAATCCTTGGGCAGCATTATGGATTTACATTTCTCAGCCTCTCTTATTCATCATTTCTATCAACATTAAATGTCAGGTATACACACACACACACACACACACACACACACACACACACACTCACACATGTGTGAATATGTATATAATGTATATTGCTTTGAATTTAATCTCTATCTAGCTCTAACCAAATCTGGATATGTTAAACTGTAAAGCTATCGCCCTTTTCAGACACTGATTAAATGCAGGAAAACAATGCACATACATTCAGCAGGTTTGGCATTGCCTAGGCTTTATCATACACGGACAATTTTTTAAAATCATTTGATTATGCAAATAAGAACACTGGAGTGACCTTACTACGCCTAGTTTTGACTAAACTGCCTCGGTTCAAGGAACTCTGTGCTCAGTTGAAATGATCGCCATCAAGACGGAACTCGGCTCATTTTATCTGCCAGACATTACGTATCGCTCAGACCAGAGACGCACTGTCAGCACAGCAGACTTGATTATTGATTAACAATGTAGCTGAGCAGACACACGTCATGTATTCATACAGCTGCACACATTCTCACCTGGCAGCTTCCCAGTTCGACCAGTGACACATCTTCTGCTGCAGGCCAATGAGCAACTTCTGCAACGGAGCTGGGAGATAAGAGCCTTGGTCTGCACAGCATTGGTTATGTGTATGTGTGTGCATGCATGTGCTCATGTCTTTTCTGTGAATTCAAACTGGTAATCATCTGTCTATCTGTAGGAACCTCTTTGGTATTGTGTCTGACTGCTAAACCGGCAAGGATACATCCAGAGAAGGTGACAAAGAATGGGAGAGAGATACACTTGACAAGTCATATTATGGCCTGATAATGCATTTCCTCCAAGAAGACTGTTCTGTCTTCAGACATACACAAGGGGATAAAACATCTGTGCTAAGTGGAATGATTCAATTTCGCCTCCAGTAAGAAAGGCACTCATAATAGGGTAATTGCCTCCCTGTGGAGATGCAACTTACTGAAAACCACTTACTTCTCTTCGTCTGATGTTGCACCACAATGCTTGACTGACAGTCACACAGAGGCAGGAATCGCCTTCGATTAAACGGTCCTGCCTCAACATTCTTAAATCTTTGGCAGAATCAAACATGAAATATATGTTGCTGACAGCAGTTAAACGTTGTCGGGGCAATCATTGTATAATCTTTGTCTCTTAATTACTTCCCTGAGATCGGTTTCTGAGAGTTGCTCTTCAGTGCTTTAGATGTATCTGGCAAATATTAACAGAATATTGTGCAATGCCGAGAGCCTTTGTGCCTTCTATCAGGGCTTAAGCAATCTGAACCTGGAGCTTTATCTGTTACCCTCAGCTTGTGCAGCTCTGTCACTGGTGTGGCAACATTACATTACTACATGCACTGACCCACAAGTCTTCTTTTCAAAGAACCAGGTGGAGCCGGTGACAGATTTAACATCATCCGATAATCTATACTTGAACTTAACAGGTATGGTGTGCAAAAATTATAAATGATTATGATTAATATGACTCTTGTTTAAAAGTTTTAGAATTTCTGAAACAAACAAACAAAAAAACACTACAATAATATTGAAATAATAACACCATATACAGAACAGTTATAATGCGAACTGCTCCTTTAGATCATCTTTTTGAAATGTGTTTCGTACACGGCATGCATAGCCTGGCTACCTGAGCCCCTGCAGGCTGAACTGTGTCAGCTTGGTTTCACATGAGCCCACATCCTTTCATGTGTAATTTCCCCCATAATGAAATGAATGCTTTGAGGTATCTTGCCCTTGCTGAAAAGCCGAGCCTTTTGCAAATATCTGCCTTGAAATATCACCATTAATTGATGTTGTGGGAACTGAGGAGAGCATTCATGTCACCAGCCATGATCTAAGGAAAGAGAAATTATCTTCCAGAGGTGCCATGTGAGCAAAAATCTAACTTTCCACCATTATCATTTTCTGTTGTGCAGTGGTACTTGAATTGCTATTCACAGGAGACGTCGATGTGAATGCGAAGATGGTAACACCTTCATTTGCCTCATCGCACACTTGTTCAGGAAATCCTTGTCATGGCACATGTATGCAGTCGGCTGCAGTTACATAAGCAGCTGATCACACACATGCAATGGTTTGTCATCTGTCCAATGAGAGAAGAGGAAGTCATAGGAGCTGAGGAAACTGAGCAAACCAGACTGGGGGAGGTGTGTGTGTGTGTGTGTGTGTGTGTGTGAGAGAGAGAGAGAGAGAGAGAGAGAGAGAGAGAGAGAGAGGTGCAACACTGTGAATAACTCTATCTATCTCGATCTAAACCTCCCTCTTTGCTTTTTTACTGATTTTGCATTGAACAGATGCTCATACACCCTCAATAAAATATCATATTTTCATATTTATACTCAAGCTGTTGTCAAAAAAGACAGGCCTACTTTAGTTTCTTGAAATGCTTCTTTTTTAACCTCTATTTGATAAAACGTAGTGGAGACTAGAGATGGCTGTGCCACATTTCAGCCATTAGTTTAGGCAGGTGTCAGACAGCTCTTCTCCACTTTACAGCAGAAACAAAGCTGCAGCGGCAACATCCAGCTGTGGTGTTTCTTTACCTCACCAAGACTCGGCCTGCTTTAACATCAGCCCCAGTGACACATGATGCAGAGGTGTTGAGGTATATGTGTCTTCTGCTACCTGGGACTGATGAAATTATAGTTGGGGAAAAAAATGCTTCATCATAGTAAGATAAAACCCACCACCACACTGTACATACTGCATTGTAATGACCAAGCCATCACAAACAACATTAGAGATAATAGGCCAACTTGAAAAATTGTATTTCCCCTATTATTTTTACAATTCATTTGAACTGAAAATCAAGTTACTTTGGCCAAAATATATTTAATCCTGAAAAGGACTTTATTTCCTAAAAATCAGTTTGTATTTGTATGTGTAAATGCTATAGACCTGGGCTCACGTGTCCATCATGGTTACTAATTAAGCAACTTAAGTTGTTAAGAGGTGAGTTTGCAGCTGCCTGGTCTACATTAATCCCTCATTTCCCTTGAAGCAATTATTTTTTGATGTTCAAATAGAGCAGAGACAAGTTTTTAGGTGATTTTTTTTTTTTGTTTGTTTGTTTTTTTTTTTTTGTTTTCACATTCGACAGTGAGCCTCTTCAGAAAATGACTGCTGAGGAGTTTATGTTTCATCAATCAGGTTAGTGTAGATTTCGGGTGCACAGATGTTACCTAGTCTCTGTCTATATTTACAAGTTCACATTGTGTTACAGCCATGTTCTCCACGCAGATGATCAATCGCTCCCTCTGGTATGAGAATAATGTCCATGCAGCTCTCAGACATGAGGGACGTTACATAAGCCAGTGGAAAGGCTTCTAGCTGTCACTCAGATGAACTGTTTGGCATGCCAATGAATGTCTGTAATACTTCAGATTTTTTTAAAAGCAACATCCACGTTACAGAAAATTGGAACATGATCTCAATCTGTTGGGATCATCTTACAATTTCATTTTAGCATAGTGGTTATAACCAAAAAAAAAATTAAATTAAATAAAAAAAAAAAAAATCACATTTCCATTACAGTTTCTGGTAGTATCAGGACTATAGCAGGTACAGAGAGTTTGCATAACTACAGTGGGGTCCAAAAGTCTCAGTCCACCAGCAAGTCAAAATTTTAGTCAAATGATATTTCTCAAACAAGCTTACATCATTTTCACTAGTACGCACAACTCAAAAAAGTCTGTCAGAATTTCCTTGAAGTCAGGATTTCTCAATATCTGGCGAGTCACCGTTTGACGTTATGACAGCTTGCAATCCGTCTGGCATCGATTCTGCAAGTTTTTTGCAGAATTTGAGAATCTGCATTATTCCGGCTTTTGTTTAGAGAGGCCCAGAGTGTGCTGTGATGTGGAGGTCTGGTGACCGTGGAGGGAAAGCCATGCAAAAATGCACCCACTGCACCTGCTTGGAATTCAAACTACCCTGTGATGCATGTTTAGGGTCACCGTGCTGCTGGAAAATGAATCCCCCTCCACACAATATGAGGCCGCAGGGGTATGGATGGCACTCTCACACAGCGGTACCTTTGATCCATGTGACAATACATGATCCTTTGCAAGTCATCTACTCCCCACACCTGAATATCTCCACCACCATGTTTCATTGTAGATTTGATTTATATCAGTAGATTTGATTTGCCACTCAGCATCAACTGAGTGACAAAGCTGTTCACAACAAATGATGAAAACATAGCGTCTTTGGGAGTGGACTCCAGACTTTTGGACCCCATTGTATGTGATGTGTTTTATATAGCAGGGAGAAAGTGAAAATTATTCTTTGATGACCAATATATTTACTGTGTAAATTCTGAAAAAAATATTCACTTTAATATTTCATCAATACAAGCATGCAAAGCTGCAGGTTCTGCACTGGCACAGTACGCGGCTTACTTCAACAATCACACAAGAAACAGCTCTTAATTCGTAAAAAGAAGTGTTTTATTTTGTTTTAACAAAGCCCAATACAGATGTGAAGCAAAACTGGGGACCACTCATGAATCTCAATCCTGTCATCATGTCTGACACCCACAAAAAGATGAGTTTGAAATAAGAATAATAAAAAAAAAAACTGTCATATAGCCGTGACGAAAGAAAGAAAACTCAAAATGGTGCGTGTTTTCCAACAGGCAACAGAAAATAAAGATAGTAAACAAATAAGACTATCTCAACTTAGCCTGGTGATGTAGATAAAATCAGATGAAATTTCTTACAGCAAAATGAACGTATCCAATATGAGGTCAAGTATCCACAGTACCAGCCGTCCGGCTCTGCTGAGTGGCCTCAGATGAACCAATGAAAGCAACGATACCTGACAAGTTAACATCGGTGTGCTAACAGACAAATTATCTGTGTGAGAAAATGAACATCTTAGACAAATCATTTGGTCAAACATCTGTAGAACAAATTATACAGTTTGCACTCAATTGTCTGCGTGGCTTAAACTCTGCAGCAGTTCAGCTCAACTGCCAAGGGGGCTCAAAGTATCATGAAATAGATTATGAAACACAATAAAAAAAAAAAAAAGGGAACTTCCATACCAGAACACATTTATGGACACAGAATATTCTATTCCAAAGGGATATTAAATTCATCATATATTGGCGACATTTCTTTTGATACACAATGACATATGTGACTGCTTTTGAACAACAAAAATTAGCCGATACACGTGGACCATTCCCACAATGATGCCAAAGACTGTGGGAAAAAAAAAACAACAAAAAAAAAAATGTCACATCTTAATGGAAATGGAAGGGAAAGTCGAAATTATAATAGGTTAATGTTCATACAACTAATTTGTTTAATGTTATTTATAAGGATATATGAAACTAAGAGTTTACTTGACAGCTATGCTGATCAGAGTACATTTTGAGAGAGAGATAGACAGAGAAAAACATCTAAATTATTTTAAGGCGAATAGCACTATGGCTGCAATGTCTAATTTTTTTTTTTTCCAATAGAATGGGCATGAAGACCAATTAATTTAGTTGACTGATCTGGCCGATCTAATTTACAACTTTTCACATCAGCTAGGCTAATAATGCCAAATGTTACTGTTCAAAAATTGGTATAATTCTGCTGGCCAAAGTAACAAACTCCAAAGCTAAGGACGTAATCTAAACCACGTTCTGCAAATGTTTCCACAATCCACTGGCCTTACACATCCACTAAATCACTTGAGCCATGGACCTGCATCATTCTGAAGATGGGTAAGAAAATATAGGTGGCAACGATAACTTCTACAGCGTTGGCTGCTAAATTTTGGTACTCGTCAAACAGCACCACCATTCATTGGCATATAACGTCCTCTGGAAATAAGAAATTACAGACTATCTGAAATGAGCTGATACACCCATGTAAACACTGATTTTCTGATACAGAAAAAATACTATGTGGACAATGTATATGGGAAGATAAAATGTCTCCCAATTGATCTTTAATAACAATATCCATCAATTCCAAACACCAGTTTGCTTTGATATCCTTGTGTGGGAACATGTTTTATAACAAAATAAATCTATGCTGTTGTTTTCATGGAGATGGCTGAAAAGGTGTGTACAACATGCATCGTTCAGGTTGCTGCAGGCAGCAGAACCTGCTCCCATCAATCCATGCTCAGAGTGCTCACACTTGGATTCTTTGCACATCTCAACAAAGAACTACATGTAGACCTAGCTCTGTAAGAAAGTTTCTGTGAATGAAGCAGCTCAAATACTCAAAAGGCTCTGCCTGAGAACATTAGTTTGAAGCAAAAAATACTAATAAAATACTCATCTTTTCCATTTGTATACCAGTTGATAAAGTAATTTGTAATAAAGTATATGTTACTATTATTTTCTTTAAAAATCAAACGCAGTTTTTATCTTGGCATTTTGACACAAAATATCCTCTTGGATATTTACACAGGAAAAGATACTTTTCAAGCAATAAAACAAGCTTATATCATGGGTCGCAACAGGATACAACACAAATCTGAAGAAATAAAAGAGATATAGAATTGCATAGCAGATCAGAATATAACCAAACAGGAACTGAACTTTTTTTGGTATGGTGCACTTAGATTCATTACTTTGCACATTTTCCTCTATGTACATAATGAAACATTTCAATACAAGTCCATTCATAGTTTTATCTGCCCACAGTAAATGTCAAGTTCATTCCTGCACTATAATGCTCAACGTTGGGAAAGCATGGGTCTTGCCATCTTGTCCTCTCTGCTCCTCTGATTTAAGTCCATATGAGTCTTTTCAAAAAATAATTTGTCAAAAAGTGCCATTTTGCTACATTTATCAGCTGATCCATGGTCTGCTACTGAACAGTCAGCACAAGCATGTGTTTGACACCCCCAACACAGCACAGTTTCCTGAATCCATGGGTTTTGGTCACATGGACAATCAAACACTCACTCACAGCCACACACACACACACACACACACACACACACACACACACAAAAAGGGGGGGCATGAGGGGAAAAACAAAACGGAGGGCAACAAGACAGTTGTGGCCAGTGGGTACGGATCCATCGAGAATTATCTGCTGCGTTTAGACATTCCAGCTGGTAAAGCTTTGAAAATAACAAGCACCATTAGGAAAAGGCCTCCATGTCCTCCACTGGGGGAGAGTTCAGCAGGTTCTGCTTGATTCTGTGCTCCCACAAAAAGAGAAACAAATCTACATTCAGACTCGTCACTGCTCATGGTCAGGCTTTCACTGAAATGTTTCAGGTTTTGTTGCATCCTTTCCTCTCGTGTTTCAAAGTCTACATTGGGTGAGACAGCCTTGTTTTAATCCTCGAGTCGAAGCACATCTCCACTCTAAAGAAGGAGGCCCTTTCTCATGTCCATTTGGATACATCCAAGCCCTCATCGTCTCTGCTGGGCATAGACAGGGTATGCTAGCGTCACATTCAGAGAGTCATTGTGCTGGACCAAAGACGTGTGCTGGTAGTGAAGTACTAGTTCTTTTAATGAGCTGTACAGGTTGTAAGGCTCGGCAAAGCCATAACCTGAGGGTGTCTTGTTGATGACACAGTGCTTCACCTCACCGTCCACACTGCAAAAAGACAGAAAGGACAACAGTTATGCTGGGTTTCAAGTCAGCAGGTGATACAGTATGTTAAACACAACCAGAGAATTGATCAGACAAGTATATAGACAGATGCGTACACAACGCTGCAGGCGTAGCATCCCGCTTTGCTGCTGTCCCGAACCAGGAATGTTCCGTCTCTCTTGCCCTGGAGCAGAGCCTCGGCCTGTAGTCGATTGATATTTCCCAGCTTCCAGGACCGTTCATCATGATGAGGAAGGTCCTCATCATCCTCCACCATAGAATATTGACTAGAAAAAGTAAAGTGCCAGACATGAAATATAAGTTGGGTGGAAGGACCACTTTACGAGGCATTTGCATGTTGTGTTGGACACATCAGTCAAAATGTTGAAATTCAAAAGTTCCAAGAATACGTACTCCTCTGTGGTTTCATTCTTGATTCCCAGCCACTCGTTGAGTTTCTTCTGTCTGACTCCCTTCTGGGTCAACCACCTACAGGGGAAACACCAAAGACAGTCCATTAGAAACCCGAGCTGACCCACTTAGATTATCTCCACAGTTAAGTAAACTTTTTAGTGGTGACAGCAGTTGAGACGTTGTTTAAGAATTGTACTTACATGAGATACTGGTCTCTGGTCTTCCGAAGCTGGATGAGGTCAGGCTTGATGCTGTTCATCCTCTTGTCAATCTCTCTGTAGTCTGCAGCCTGTTTCTTCAGATCTTCCTCCAGGCGACGCTTGCTGTCTACAATCTCACTGATCCGGGACTTCAACTTCTCATAGTTGCCCATGATCCTGAAGAAGACAATGACGGATATCTGAGTTTTGTGTATAATAAGATATTTTAATTGTCTCTGAATATTTCTTCCTTTCAAGAGATGCGGTTAAATACGTGTATGCTCACCTCTGGATCTCCTTGTCATTGCCCTCTCTCCTGAATTTCTCAATGTACTCCTTGCTGTACCGCTCTTGAGTTTGGCATTGCTCCTCAAATATCTTTATAGTTTCATTGAAAGCCTCAATAGCTGTCCTTTTCATTTGGATTTCCTGAAAGCAGAAACATGCTATTAGTGTATACCATCCAAATTGTTACTGTATCAGCAACAATTATTAATTATGAACTGAATGATAAGGTCAAGATCCGTGGCACTGCCATTGATGGCACTTACTTGTGACGTTCTGGTGTACTCCTCATACAAACGGTCATACTCCTTGTTTTTCTCCTGGAACTGCTGGTGGTATTCACACAGCTTCTTCCCCACGGCTTCAATGCTGTCCTCCTTAACCACCTGATCCTGGGGACACATTCATTCATTCAAAACAATCCAAAATTTGCAGATGATGTCCTTCTATATAAGCATTTCTAAAGTGTGAGTTTCAGATATGCTGACAGCTTACCTGCTGGTGTTTGGAGACCGGATACTGCAGCTTGACGTCCAGCTTGGGGTTGTACTGAGCCAGTGACTCATTGCGATAGTGGTTGATGAGCTCAACAACAGAGTTGAACGTCAGTGGGTCTGAGAAGCCATACTTTCCATCCCTGTGGAATATCTTGATGAGCTTGTTGTTGCCTCCTTTCCTGTAAACAAAGTGACAGACTGTTAAGCTCATTTTCATCTGTGTGACTGTAACTGCAGATATGAATACAAGGAAATGCTTTCAGATTCAAGGAAGATATAAGTTACCTCAGGGTGAGAGTGTAGTCTCCGTGCATTTTTGTTGAAGCATCCCGGACCAAAAATGTACCGTCTGCAGTGTCTCTTAACTTTTCGTTGACCTCCTCCCTTGAGATGTCTCCCCAGTACCATTCAGCGTCTTGTAGAGCCATGTTATTGTTCATACCGTTGTTAGTCACAGATGTGGGCTTGGGTGGTTTTGGAGGTAGGGCTGCAAGGACAAGGGGGGAGAATATTATCTATACATTTATTTTTTTTTTTTATTGTTTAACTGTCAACCACAAAGCCCACTTGAGATTCAGATCCTCTTTCGTGAGGAGGAAGAGCTTCGCTAAGACAACAGCACATAGGATGTGGTTAACAGAGTCATTTTAAAAAAAATGTCATCATGAAATTTGATTTGAGCCTTCACATGTAACTGACCCAAAGGTGAGAAAAATATTGTCTGGTTAGTAAAAACACATTTAATGTGACACTTGCATGGGGAGAGAAGCACCCCTAGGCATACTTTAACCCACCACAATTATTACCTGGTATATTGCAATTTGCATTATCATTTAATTTACTATGTTGAAAATTAAAAATCAAATCTTAATTACACTGGATGTATAACATGTCATTTTATTCAAAGATGCTAGTATCACTCTCATTGTTTTACTCTTGATTAAACTTAATGATTTAAAAACTGAGCAGTGAGGCTGAAAAGGTGAGGTGGTGGGAAGATAAGTGAACTGTGAGTCATCAAGAATTTAATTTAAAACCCAAACAATTAATATTTACAGCTGCTTGGACAGAGATGCAATATTTCTATAAATCATGCAAAAAAATAAAAAAAAGAAGAATCTATTGACACTGTTACACTAAGGGATTATCTATGACTTTCTACAGCAATAGCATATGCAGCACATTTTACATTTAAATCAAATATTAATACAAGCACCGCCCTGGGGAAAAAAAAAATATTATTGCAACTAGCAAACATAACTAATTAAACCTGATTTTGCCCTTATAGTTATGAAGCAACTCTTCACATATTCCATCATCACAGATCATCAAACACTAACCATCTTCGTGGTCACTTACATGGCAGATATGTATCCACACATCAAAAAGCACTAATTGCTGATTTATGCTCAAAAGTGTCTTAAATCCACAGTGGCTGGCCCACAAGTTGATGATTTCATAGCACAACCAGCAGTAGCAAAGCTAAAATGGCAGGCTATTTTTAACCCACAAATCTGCACTGCCTTTGTTCACCCCCTCTGCATTAGCACCCTTTCTGCTGCAATGGACCTTGCAGGATTTAGCACATGGAGACAGCAAGCTATCCATCCACTGGACAACCACAGCTGTGATTTTCCATATAACATGCAAAGACCTATGACATGTGCATTCAAACAACAGGACACATTTTTTGCTGTGCTTTGCAGCTGGTTTGCCTATCAACCCAAAGGCATCTCATCTGCATAAACTGGCTTCAAACGACCTGAAATCCTCTATTCCTAAAAAAAGACTAGTCATACGAGATGTTCAGTCACCTGGAGCATCCATATTTTCATAAAACAGTAGCTTGGCCCAAGCACTACATTCCAAATCTCATATTTCTCCCAAGAACCAAACTGTCCATTTGACTGACTGTAAAAATGTAACTACCTAAAAATCCATTTGCAAAGCCATTAAGGGCAGCCTGCTCAGTAACGTATTACATCACTTACCACAGCCAATCGGATGGAGGGGTCTGTCACCAACCACTCCCGGATTTTTCATTTCCTGAGAGTGATGAGGTCATTTTCAAAGCCCATTACCTTTTACCTCCCTGCTTCAATGCGTTACAAAACTGCAGCTAGGCAATGGGCAAAAGACCAGAAAAGCTAAAATAACTGAATATTCTCTCTTTAGAATCCAGCATTTTGTCCTAGAATGCATCCATCTTAAAAGCAAATGCGCAGTATCTTCTCATGAGTACCGAGGGAAAAAAAGAACCTGCAGCCTGCTCCATTCTCTTCCTCTGTCATCCTCTCTCTCCCTAGCTTGACTGCTCACTCTCTCTTGCAGGTTGCTCAGCCCCTCCTCCCTGCATGTGTCGTGCAAAGGTTTAGTCCATCCCACTGTTGGCACTCAGACAAAGCCAGCTCTGCTGCAGCAGCACGTAGGCAGCTACATTATAATGCTTGGCCTGGTCAATGGCACCTAGAGCACCAAAATATTCCTGTAATCCCAGAGTGTGACACTCAGGAAATCCAGGGAGCCATCTCTGCCACGCCGAGTGACACAAAAATAGACCTAGTTCTTGGTAGGGTTTAAATGAGTCAAGTGGAGCATCCAAGGTTTGACTGTGGAAGAGTTACTGGAATTCAGTTCTCTCCATACCCAGTTTCAAGGTGATGAAATATACCCCATAAATTACAATGTGTAAGAAGGGGGAAAGATAACTGAGCCTGCAACTTAAGATAATAGGCCAGCTACTTAGTAAAACAGACATGCAAAGATTAAATGAGTCAACACACTTCACACTTTTTAAGGGACATTCATCGGTACATATCACTGTCACGGAACAAAATACTCATTTGATGCAATTTTTAGTCTGCCTTTTCTACAGTAACCATGAATTAAATGTTAATGTTTGAGTACACTTTGAGTAGTAATGTATAAATGGAAAATGTGCACTCTACTCTTAACATTAATGAGCATGCGCCTCTGACCACGCAGCAATGCATAGTGGAACACTGTATGTACGCTATAAGAAAAACTCTTACACAGCAAAAGCAGCAGCCCTAAGGAAACTGTTTCCTGACCGCGATGCTAAGAGGCCTTAAAAACTAAAAACCAGAAAGTCATGTTTTTGTCTTTTATAAGACCCTGGTATTTGATATGGCAATCTTTAATTCTACATATGCACCTCCGTTCGTCTTAATCTGACGCAAGAAGCAATGGAAACAGTTCATATCACTATTTTAGGATTTCGTAATTTTGTTTATGAAGGAAGTTGCAGGTTATTCTACTTACGCTGCCAATTGTGCATATTTTGGTGAATCGCCGATCTCTACCATGAAGTTTGTCTTTCATTTCCAAAAAATGTATTAAATCCAGCAGAGTTGCTTTCAAGTCCTCCAATAAAGCTCCATTTTGTAGCTTAAGCCACTGAGAAGCAGGATTTTTTTTCTTTCTTTCTTTTTTTACTAAGTGCCCAAGGGTGACAGCTTTATGTGGTTCTTAATGAAATCCAGGTAATCCGCTTGCTGTGAGGCAGGTGCAACATGCGACTGCCTCGCTGCCTGCCCGGTCAGCTCCTGATCTGAAGAGAGTGGTGTGAGTGTGACAGAAGGCTGGGCCTCTCACTCTCTCTCTCTCTCTCTCTCTCTCCCTCGCTCACTCTCTATCTCTGAGCTCTGGTAGGCTGAGGCCTGCTTGCATGGAGGTAGCTAGTTAATGAATAGCTGTAGTTGCCCCGGTGTGAGTCCTGCCTGTTCTGAAAGCTGCCACTCGTGCCAAATGTGTGTGTGCATGTCTCTCTTCGTCTCTTTGCTCTCTCTCTCACTCTCTCTCTCTCTCTCTGTTTGTAATGGAGGAGATAGGGGGTGTTCAGTCTTATGATTAACTTGCAAAGTTTCAAATATTTGCTGAGCTGGGCACTTTGAGGCAGGGAGGACATGTAGAGAACCGGGGGGAGGGAGGACTGAGGGGGGAGGAGAGCAGCCCTAGAAACTAGAAGCAGCAGTCAGTTAACAAGAAGTGCTCTGTGGAGCAGGCCGACTTTCCAGCCAACCAAATCTAAGTGGGCCTTTTGTCGCTTACTTAAAATAGGCACCCAGTAACTGGGAGGAGGCACTTAGTCACAGACACACACACTCTATCTCGTTCTCATTCAACACATGGACATACCATATACATAAAAAAAACTTTCTATATAAAACCTTTTGCTCTCTCCCTGTCTATGCCCTTCTTTCTGTGTCTCCGTCATTACACAGATGAGAATAATGAATTACTTAATTTTGGCACATCTTATCTGTGTCATATGTTACGGTAGTGTGTTCAAGTGTGTATGAAGGAAGAGAGAGGGAAAAAATAAACAGATTTAGGATTTGGGTCTGGCCTGCCTGCCTGCCATTCATCCATTTATCCATTCATGTGACCGTCTAGCCAGCCAGCAGGACCCTTTGCTCAAGTGCTCCTGCAGGTGCAAATTACTGACAGCTGAGAATGGCCCATGCATGGGAACATTATAAATAGCCCTAACAGGTAATAAAATGTTTAAACAGTCACAGCCAAACCCGGGCCTCTGGACCAGCCAAAGACAGCGCTTTTAACTAGCACTGTAAAAACACAACGGTGCCACGCAATGCTCTGCACTCACACACCGCCAGGCTAGCAACATCTATGGAGACTACCACTCCACCAGTCATGAAAATAGGCTCTGTGTGCATGTATGTGTTTGAGACCCTGTGAAAGAACCTAACCTGACAGGAAAACCAATATTTAAAACAAGATTTCAACATGCAGCAACATTCTGTCTGGGTGCAAACACACATCTGAAACGGAATTCACCTGTAATCCCATGCATGATTTTCTGTATTAACATCAGTGTTTTAAGATGACTCAAACAGGATGCAGACACAAAGAAACATCACTATTTCAAACATTTCTATTAGACATAACCCATAATTTTATATGAAATGCCCTTAAAGCATTTGTTTGAATCTATTTTCATTACTATAAAAACAGAAGCTTACATCTTACTAACTTGACTTACTAACTGAACTGCTGCAGCACACTATCCACCATACCACCTATGAGTTCAAACAGCAGCTGTTTCACTGTTTTAACAAACGACAATAACAAATGTACCATAGGTAAAAATGACTACCAATTGCTACCGCTGACTGGTCAATGATAAAGTGGTCCTAACTTGCAAACCCCACTGCTGTAATAAATCAAGCCGATGAGGCATGCTGCAGGGCCAGCTTTAGCCCACCAGTGATAGCACTTTACCTCCAGAGCCTCTATTGTCCCACAGCTGCAACAGTAGTAAGTCTCAACACCGTTCTTCAGATTAATAGCTCTTGCTGTTCAATTTACCTCATGCAGCAAATCAGTCAAACTGCTCAGTAATGATGCAGTCTCAGATACCGTAATGCGCTGATGAGTGAACATATACCAGAAGCAATAAGGTTCTTGGGTACTGAAAGCAAAGACGAGTAAAAAATGAAACTGTTCATTACCTGGAGCTGCCTGACTCTCACTCCATTCACTGGTCACCAGAATCTCGATGACCTTGACGTGAGCATCCAGGCTGGGTTCACAACTGTAGAGGGGAAAAAAAAGTCAAATATAGTCTGTATTTTCAAGCCCTGGTGACAGTCCGTGCTACGCTGGAAATTCTTTGCCAGTTTCAAACTGGTGGGAATTCAGGCTCAACTGCTTTAAAAGCATGGTACAGCTGGTTAAGTGGAACAGTTCCAGCCTAAATCCAGCTAAAATGTGTGTGAGAGGCTGTGTGTCTCAGCTGTGTGTGATTGAGCGTGTAGGCTTGAGTCTGCCTTCTGTCTGCGTGTCTGTGAAAAGCCGGGCCACGTCTCAGCGAGGCATGGTTCCTAGACAGACTAGGCTGCTGTGACACCCACCTGGCGGCCTGGTGTCTGAAAAACACGGGGCTGAAGATCTCGCCCAGGGCTCTGGCAGTGAGCAGGTTCTTGGGGCCGCTGTGGCACACTCTAGCGAAATGCCTTAGCAGACAGTGGAGAGTAAGCCAATATTGAGGAGGCAGGCTGGGTGAGCTGGCAATGCGACGCAGCAGCTGAGCACACTCCTCAGGATTCACCACCTCTGTTGAGATAGATCGCAACAGTAGAAAGGTCAGAAAAAAAAAAAAAAACACAAAAAATGCTGATAGATTTTGTCCAGAAAAGGTGCGAAACCCTACATTTTTCCTCCTCACTTGAAACAAATTATGAGAGGCATCAAAGAGAAGTGTGTGAATTGAAGAGATGCTTCTTTAAACAATGAAGAAATGGAAAAAATATTTCATGTGCAGTTGGTTTTGAAACCACAGTGAGACTGTGTGGTTGACAATGAGTGTAAGGTACACTGGCAGGTGATTGGCTGGCTTAGAGATGCTAGAGATAAACTTTCAGGCTTGTTTTAGTTCCTATTAACCACAGATATCCTGTTTCTGGCCATGTGACAACAAGACAATTCAACGCTGCAGAGCAGCCTGTGGTGTGTGAATTTATCTGTGTGTGCAGGAGAGCGAAAGCAAGATAGAGACACGGACAAAATTAGCAAAGAAGAGAAACTAAATTATACAGATGATATATGCCTACAGTGAAAGAAATGGAGGACATATAAGAAATTACAAAAAAGGAAAAAGGGAGTGTGTCCTCTCTGAAGGCCATAGGGTGGATATTGACACTAGCACTAGGACTCGGGGGTTTGTGTTCAAAGGTACTGGGTGTTCAATAGCAGGCCAGAGGTAGATTAGGTTCACACTTCTGTTATGGGCCAATTATTAACCAGACACAGTGTACCTTTGGTCTGAGTTACAGCTCTACGTGCAGCAGTATTCAAAGATCTAGCACAGTTCTGGAGCATTTAGAGCACAGTCATTAACAACAGGATTTCGAAGACAGGATGTCATTGCTATAGGCAACGTCTCAACATACCCCGAAAAAGAGGAAGTAACTGAGGTTGCTGTGTAGAATATAAATGTAGGAGCATAAAATATTCAATGCTTTCATCAAGGTCAAGGTCCAGTGAGTTTGCCAATTTATTACAATTTACCCACATTTTATATTGCAATAAACCATCTTCCAAAACATGCGGTGGTACTAAAGATTTCACAACAGAGAATCAAAATCCCTTGATTTTCAATTTTGGGGAAACTAATGTGGATGATTTCATTACGGCGAGTGTGTGTTTAACTCAGTTGCTCTGCATTCTACAAACAACATGATTTTTTTTTTTCATCGATTTTGCTAATATATCAATATGTTGATTGTGAAACTTTTAAAGGCTTATAGATTGATTTTGTATTCTACAGGTATGTAAGTGTCTGACGTCCTGTCTTGTGAGACAAATTCCTAACAGCCTCGTTGATATGGCAATAAACAGCTGAATTGTAAATCAGTGCTGCAGAAGCTCGCCCTCACCTTGGGCGGTGTGGACCATCTGAGCATAAATGGCAGTGGGGATAATAGGCTGGGGGAGGTCTTGCAAGTATCTGCGCAGACCATCGCACAGGACGGGAAGGTCCATTTGATCCAGGTCTGCTGAGGGGGTATCTGAAGGGCAAAAAACACACAGAAACACTTAAAAAACACCACAACCCATGTCTGAATGGCCATATATTTAATGTCAGCTACAAGTCCAGAAACATGGATGGACAAACATTTTAGCACAAAGGTCACACCATGCAAACTACGTGGTCCACACAGCTTTTTTTTATATGTGCATGTATGCATATAAAAACATATTTACATACACTCTCATGACGCATACATGTATGTATATCTGTGCACCTCCACGCAACTTGTTTTAAATGTCTCAAACTCTATATTTATCTTCCACTGTTCTATTTCTCTTCATGGGTGAAGCAAATAAAAAGTCTGCGGCACATTTTCCGCTTGCAGGTGTAAAAACAAAACAAAACAAAACAAAACAAAAAAAACACCCCAAACCAATATATTATGTCCACTGATATATGGCTTTGTTCAAGAATATAAGCCCTTACATGGTGTAATTAGCACCAATGTTGAGTCCTGAAGTCTAATCCTACCCTTATTAACAGCCCAAGACCTAAAAGTCTTGGGCTATAGCATGTTCAGTACCGCTTGCTTTAGAATTACAGGTCAAAACTTGATTCCTCAATTTTCTGTCAGCGTGCAAATTTTTTACAGGGTGGCTCATCATCCAGTGGAACGTATAATGAATGAGGAACTTGCCCTGGAAATAGGTCAGACATATTACTACACTAAAATCATTAGTATAAAAATGAAAGAGCGCACCCTCTGGAAATATTCACTTTCATAAACAGCACTTTATAATGGGCATGTCAAGACGCAGAGGCCTCAGTCTGCCCACATTATTGTATAAAAGGCTACTTACCACATTCAAAGAACTGCCTGACCTCGAGCCCGCCACCGGCAGTGAATGTCCGATATAATGTAGGGTTATCTAGACCTAAACATGATCAAATAACAAAAAGAGGGACATTAAATTCGCTGAAGACTAAGGCCAAGTCAGTTCATTTGGTTCTGGGTAATAGGTCATATTAGTACAGGCACACAAGTTAAAAAAAGACATAGGCAGAATGAAAACAACACAATGCCATACAATCAGCATCTTATAAATTCCAAGTGATTGATGAGGTTCGTTCTGTCAAGCTCACCTTTCCTCTCAATAGCTTCCAGCAGTTTAGCCAACATGGGTGGAGCAGTCTCTGGAAGGGAAAACTGCTCGGTCAGGTCCAGCAGACAGAAACCTGGGAGAAAGACACAACAGCGTTTCAGCCAGGGCGATTTTTGGAAAGGGTCAAACTGCCTCCCTCCTGTTTTCTATGAGATAGCTTCTTAGTCTAATAGAAAACACTGATCCTTGAGAGACTGTTTGCAACTGAGCTTTTTTATTATCTGAAGGCATATCCTGAAATCAGACACATGCTACGTTTACACCTAACCTGTAATGCATTTGTATGGCTGCAAATGATCTACCAAACCTATTGAGATGAAACTGATCACATGTGCTTATTAAGATTCATATTGGATTTGGAAATTTCAAGGACAAAATATTTTCATCCAAAAGAAAAAAAAGTTTTAGTTTATATGAACACGAATAACCCATTTTTAGAATTAATTTAATGCATGCGGGGCACTGGGCACATATTTCCTGAAATCTTGTATATAGCAATTCTGTCTCAATATATGGCTTCACATTGGATAGTAACAGGTGGCTTTATATGTGTACACAATTTAAATATTTTCCATCTCAAATCAGCATAGTTGTGATGAGTGTACATCTGTGATTAAGCTGCCAGGGGGCTGCGATTCATCTAAAGCAAGAGTTGATTTACTCAAAGCTTCAAAGGAAGTGGGTTCAAGACGAAAGGAGCGCCTAAAAGACCCAAAAGTACAACAGTCTGATTCAGGATCAGAGGGTGCTGAGCACTGGCATGCATTAGGTTAGCATTTGGTGGACCAAGCAACTAAGCAAATACCCTGTGATATGAGGTAAGCCAGGTCTGAGCTTTTTTCCTCTTTTTTCTTTAGAACTTTGCGTCCAGGTGTAGACATGAAAGGATGAAGGGGTTGGCAAGGATTTTATTTGGATTTGCAAAAGAGTATTTTGAAAAAGCACTTTTCTGAATGGCCTAACTGTTCAAGACTGAGTCTGCAGTTTCAAAATGCTGAGGACCATGAATGAGGCCCTTTTCTGGTTCTGTTATTTTCCTTTTTCTCTCCCCTAAAAATGATTACACCTTTAATCAGGCATTAAACTGGCATCTCATGAACCCATCCATGCATATCTGCTTGTCATTAGCATGGAAATACCCGCTTCCGGCAAAGAGAGCATAATCAGGTAAATAATGAACTGCTTTATCCAACTCCACATCCTCTTTGGCCTGTGCAGCACACAGGCTGGCATGTTGCGTGAGAAGCAACTGGATTACTAAAGTCCTTCTGACCACGGAACACGCAAAACTCAATGTAGGACAACTAGTCATCTGGAAGACATTATTGGATCCGCAAAGAGAGAGGGGGTTTTCTTAGAAGCAGTGAACTCTGAGATGGAACACCAAAGTTTCCCTAAATAGATATCTAGACACGCAGTGCTGCCCTTGCACACCTTGGAAATGTAACCTTTCTCCCAGACAGATATCTAACACGGCTGCTCTTCTGTAGCCAACCTGATTCTGAGAAACTCAATTCACAACCTTAAGTTAAATTTATACCCTATACCCTCCGCCCACTGCTCACAGAAGTAACCAATTACAATCTTTCCAAATACGCTGGCTGCATTTAAGACAAAGATAACAGAGCACTCCCTCTGTAGTAGCATTGTCCCATAGGCACCATTGCTTTTCACTGATGAGGCCTATTTCTGGTAATGATATGTAAAGACAAAGTAGCATTTTATGGACACTTAGCAAGTAGTTGCACAAAAGACCGGTATACTTGACAGCATAGAATATACAGGCTCAAAAGTCAAATTACTTGACATTGCTTTGTTTTTCTCCAATAGCTACATGATATTTCCTCCAACTACAAGACCTCTCAGAGTGATCCAAAGACTTGTGTTTATTTACTCTGTCCATAGGTGCCCTATGAATGACACAGGACGAGCTGAGATAGAGTTGCTTCTGGGTACCGTAAAGCGATATGACAGTTTCAGCACCAATGCGACAGTGTCAAGTGACAGACAAAATATGGCAGAAATGTTTCAAGCTATCTGTGGTGATTTCCATGAGGCTTTGGCATGAGATCTATCAAGCCATCAACATGCTTCTAATTGCAGCACTCAGTCACAAAAGTTAAGCAAAAGCATCTAGAGGCAATACCAATTTAGCGTCTCCTACAAATGTAGATACAAATACAGAACTAGTTCGCTTTCAGGGTAAGCATTTAGGTATAACTGATTCTACCAAAGTTTTCATAACCAGTGTTTCAGCTAAACACGTGTACTGCCCTGATTTTTTTTTTTTTTTTGACATAGCTGGAATATTTCCCCTGGAATGCTGGAAACCCTTGCCAACTTTTACGAAACAACTTTGATTGAGTGAATAATAAAAGTTTCTTTCTGGTTACTTGTGTGCACAGCAACACTATCACTTTGAAACCTCATGACATGTTTGATTTTCATTACTTCAGATTAAAATAATAAAAAAAAAAAAAAGTGGGGAAAAAAAATGCATTTTGTTGGTTTGTCTCGTAAGCATTAAAATAACCATAATGTCTTGCACTACACGTCTGTCAACTCCACCCCTCTCTGCGCTATGCCCACTAAAGGCTGAGTGGTGAATAGGAACATGTGCTGCCAGAAGGTACAAGACACAAAACACTTTCTGGAAAATTTCGACTGGAATACTTGCTTTATACATGGACTTTGGTGGTTAAAAAACTATCTGTGTAACTACACTCTTAGGGTCAAGATATGTTATGGGTCAAATGTTGTTTTAAGGTTAACTATCATTTTAATAGGCGATAAACATAACGTAACACATCACCTGCTGGGAGCATGAGGCAAAGAACGTAAAATTAATTTCTCAATGCTGTGTCCTGTTGAGTAGGCAGTTAACTTAGCTCTTTAAAATTAAAATGTCCCAACATAGGGGCCAAGATGAACTGTCCAGTTTCTCGCAGATGAAAAGATCTGCATTTTTCTCCATGAGGACTGTTAGAAGTTGTTGAGGCTGCTAGCCAGGGTGCTGCTGGCACCTCAGACATCAGCTACGATGTGCAAGTGACAACTGACCCTTGTCATGAGGTAGTAACATGTGCAGAAGAGAGGCAGCCAGGTCCCACTCCATTGCACAGTAAGAAGTGTGGCAATAAACATCGGGTAAGGGGGGTGGGATCCTACGTGGTTGGAGAACCCTGAATACAAATCCTGGCTGTGCAAGACCGATCTTGGTAATAGCTTGCCAACATTCACTTGAGTTGGCCGTCTGTTTACTAACTCCACTATGCGTGTGCAGACTCTCAGTAGCCCTAACCAGCGCAACGATACTACCTCAACCCTGCATGCCTTTCATAACATTGTGTATGTGGTAGCTTCAAGGGGCCTACCACCAGGCCTTGGAAGAAAATGCAGGGCAAACACTAATAACTGACACAAGAAATGACAGTGCATTGCAAGCCTCACATGCCTGAAGCCAGGATCCATCAAAAAAAAAAAAAAAAAAAAATCTCATTCACGTAACCATCCATACAGAAAATTACAGAGCAATACCTAAACTGACAGCATAATCAATAAGAAAAATACATCAAAGTAGTTTTGCATATATTGCTTTCATGTTAATGCCAAAATAACACTGAATGGCTTACAATTGGCTTGGTGTTGTTTTTACAACAGCAGAGGCTATATGCCAGTCAGGAGGCTCTGTTCAAATTTTCTTCTGACATTGGAAGCTGGTTACCTTGGCAACTTGAGGAGAGTAAGGGAGACAGGGGCCCCTTGAACATGTTTCCACAAGCCTGCATGTTTGGCAGACATTCTCATGATATCCCAAAAGGCCTCAGCCAGTCAGTAGTCAGTTAGTGAACCACAGGTTGAGGAAGTCGATGCAGCTGCCACTGGAGCTGCTGTGGTGTGGGGGACAATCTCCCCAGTTCAAACGGTCTGTCTGAACCGGCTGAACTGCAGACTGTGGGCAGGACAGGACTGGGGCACCACGGACACACTAAAGATAGTATACACTCTGGTTAAATTTAGAGGGCCTACTCAAGTAACAAGTATTTTCAGAGGTTGTGCCACTTCTTGTCTGGAAAAAATTCTAGCTGAGGTATCCAAGTAAAAACTGATAACCAGTGGAAAAAATCCATCCCAAAATCCACATGCATCATATCACGTGATTGTATATTATATAGCAATATTTCTTAAGTATTGCAAATGTAGTATACGCAATGCAGTACATGCAAGTACTGCAAATACAAAAATGGTCAATCTATTTAATTTATGGGTTAAAAAAAAGGTGCAGCTCATCCACTAGAAACTAAAGCATTAAGTAAGATATCAAGCAACAGACAAATACTGTTGATTAGATTTGGACTGGCCAATTATATCTGCCAAAACAGAGAAATTATTTTTAGCATATTTGCATGGAATGTTGAGGACTAACAAGGAACCTGCTGAGGGCTATAGGCCAGTGCATAATATAGCCTTGAACCTTGATAGATAAAAAGGTCTGATACAGTACTGGAAAGGTGTGCAATGTCTCCTCCTGCCGGGTGAAACGTGCAATGCAAAAGCTGAGCAACAACCAATGAGAAGCCTGTTGCTACTGCTTGACAATTAACCCTATGAAGAGCAGAAGGAGAATGAATCACCAAGCCTAACTCAAATAGCCTGTGTTTTCTTAAGTGCAACCAACTGGAAATCAGCATCCAACTGACAATACCATAACAATCCACAGCAATTACTGATTTGATGACCATTTTGCATTTTCACTGTCATTTGTGTTGGTCTTCCTCTCACAACAGATAAATACAATAAAACAGTGTCAACCAAACCTTTAGAACAGCAAAGCCCTACAGCATGACTGTAATGTCAAATGGAGATCTGCAATAACACCGATAGGGTAATAAATCACACAAATTGCCTGTCTGCTTTGATCCATGAGTACAGATTGAGTGATGCATATCAAATTTAGGATGTACACAGAATTCAGTATGGGCAAGGAGTTAAAGGATCGGTCCTGCATGCAGGGTGAGCGAAGGTGGCATTCAGCTCCCCTTAACATGACATGAGCTTCCCTGAAAACATGATTTGAGAAATTTTCAGGTGTCTCTAAAATATGCTGACAATGTACAGGGTTTTATGTCCATACAGAAGTCAGAGGTTGCCACCTTTCTCAAATTCCACGCCCCGGCATGATTAAACAGATTTTTGTGCTCATAGCAATAGCCACCATTTTTCTAATTTGATTGCAATTCCGACAGAATCCACTGTGACATCATGCCAAAGAAGAAGAAAAGCTCTTGGTTTGTCTTGCTACCTTGGCTTAACTCAGATTAACCGAGTGATTGTGGTGCAGAGTTGGAGGAGCACTCATCACACAGGTGAATCGTAATTCCTTTTGCAACCAAGCAAGTTCATAAATTTGTCTCCTAAATTACATGACATGATCAAGATTCCAAACTTACACCCAGTCAATTTCCAATTCACAAGAAGGCTGTTTAAAACTTTGTGAATACAGAAGTTTTCCCAAGAGAGTTACAGAGAATGAAGGTGACAGATGAAACATGATGACACAGCATATTATAGGATAATAAGCAAGGTGCCAGCTCCTAATCCTGATTCACATTTCACGTTACAGTGTAAGGTAAGCTGCACAGGTGAAGGTAAGCTGCACAGGTGGAGGTAAGCTGCACAGGTGGAGGTTAGCTGCTGGAGAGGGACACAGCTGTACTTCAGAGTATTATTAACGTTATTTTCATTTATAGGCCTTTTGTTGGACAAAAAAAATGCACTGTCACAATATTTAGCGTGTGAATTATCAAACTGCTTAGACCTAAACTAAGCCTAAATCACAGTGCTTTTTCTATCGACTCAACTGCGTTACTATGGGAGTATCACAGAAATATTACAGGTGGCAGTGTGAATGTGTGCGTTCCAATCTGCAAACTTCCAATCTGCAGCAACAAATGTCACCCTGAGCCTCCCACTCTTTTGGAATGACATGAATGCAGCAAAAGACTGGCAGACAACCAAGTAAACGGGGAACTGTGAGCAACAGAAAAGTTTCAAATAGACTATTGTAAGAGGAACACTGTGTGATCATTTTTCAGTCACAGATATTCAAAGGAATGTTGCTGCAGTGAGTTTACTGTGTCAAAAGTGGCTGCTTTAACACAGGGCTGCGTGCTGGGCTTGAATGTTTGAGTTTCTCTTGGCCCTGTTGGATGGTATGAGAAAAAGCAGCACTCCATGCAAACCAAGAGGCTCTATAGTGATGTAACTGGAGAAACTCTGAACATAATCAATTAGCTTGATAGCAAAAACTAAGGCATACGGCCCAGGTTGAAAATAAGCGGAATTATCCTTTAACAAGAGCCTATGATCTGTCTCGTTCACACCATTATATAATGCCACACCTCCCAGCGTGAGCACCCTAGCTGGTCCACTTATTCTCCCTCCCTCTCTTGAGACATCACATATTTCAAATGCCTTTTCTCTTTTTAACCTCATGCTTCTCTCTTTTCTCACAGGTCTTTATCTACTTTAACCACTTTTTTAGCTCTCTGTGCCTTGTGTAGTCTCTCTGACTTAATCCTGCGAGCAGACACACTTTGCCTTACAGTAAAGAAGATTTGCCAATTCAGGCTTCAGTTGCTGGAGATGATCAAGTAATGAAACACACATGTGCACTCTCACGCACACGATCCCATAAAACAATCTTGCTGGAATTGTACAAGCCAGTGTTTGGCGGATGCTTAAAATGAGTAATCAAATTACAATGTGGATACTTTTTATTGTGTCCTCAAATTAAGCTCTTTTAGTTTTTGTCCGTCACATTTTTTTTAACACACTGTACATGATTAGAGCAGCAGTAATTTGAGCTTCCTGCTGTTCTGACATTCTGAAGAGAAGCAAGCTCTGCTAAGGAATAAAACTACTGAAACTAGGAATACCACTTCACAGTTGTATGCTTCTGCCAACCGGTCAAGTTGCAGTTTACATCCATGTCTGTCCAGATTCATATATTTGTAGTGAAGGGTTTGAAGGAATTTAATAAAACGTATTAAGTGTATCTTTTGGCAAAATGGAAGCTATCACTATACCGACATGTATGATTCCAGTGAATAGTTTCCAGTAAGAAACATGATATCTTCACTTTAGACTACTTTTACAGAGAAGTATAGCAGACTGCTAGAGAGCTTCATCACATGGTGCAACAATAATTACCTGAAGCTCAATATCATTAAAACCTGTGAACTTGTGGTGGGCGACCAGAGGAACAGGAGGCCCCCTGGTTGTCATCCAGGGGGAGGAAGTGATGAGGGTCGACACATACAAGTACCTCAGGGTCCAAATCAATAAAAAAAAATAGGACTGGACTCACAACACCTCACCTCTATCCACCACTTCATCATTTTACCCTACTAGACATTAGTTTGAACTTTGTCATAATTAGTGTGTGAATTCCAGAGTTATGGCCAAAAAGTGTTTTGTGAGGTCACGGCGACCTTGACCTTTCACATCCAAATTCTATTCAGTTCATCCTTGAGTCCAAGACAACATTTGTGCCAGATGTAAAGAAATTCCCACTGGGCATTCCTCAGATATCACCTTCATGAGAATGGGATGGACGTGAGGTCACAGTGACCTTGACATTTGACCACTGAAACTGAATCAGTTCATCTTTGAATCCAAGTAGATGTCTGTGCCAAACTTGAAGAAATTCCCTCAAGGCTTTCCTGACATATCACGTTCACACAAATGGGATTGGCGTCTATACGGATGGACGATCAATCCAAAAAACACAATGTCGTTTACTACTGTAAAATTCCAAGCCTAAGAATAACAATCGATCAAGTAAGAAAAAAAAAAAAAAAAAAAAAAAAGCATAATCTGATGGCTTAGACATTACAGTAGGAGCACTGATGACCCAACACATGGTCAAACAGCAATCATGGGGTTCCCATTCACAGTGCATCCATATATTGTCCGGCTGCATTGTGCCCCAAGTTACTGCAATCAGCACTTAGTACAATACTGATTCATCACAATGCTACAAATCAGTCTACCATGCAGTCAGCAAAGGAGCGCTAACACATTCCTGACCCCAGCTGCCTTTGGTTCTACAGAGTAACACCACTTTAGAGCACACTGTTGAGTTATAAAACTTTATACGTTTATTCTGCCTTTTGACTTCAATGGATTTAGTAATTTGTCATTGCCATTTCACATGACAACAGATGAGGAAGGCATAGGCCTGTTTGGAAACACAACTCCCATTTGCTACATGCTCAATTTAGGAGAAAGGCTTATTTTTTGCAGAGCAAGGCAACAATACTAACAGAAAGAGTGTTCAATACAACAGATGTTCGCCTGAGTACCAAAGAGGCCCAGAGAGGGAGAGCTACATTATCTCAATCTCCAGCTATGCAGAGTACTCTCCGTGCAACTGCCTCCTTTGTATAGCCTGCTCCTTGCCAGGCTTTTCTCTCAACCTCTCTCAGAGCCCTGGTCCAAATCTATCTTCTGTAGAAGTAAACTACTTCAACCCAGGGTCCCTACATATAAACATTCAGCCAAGTAAAAAAAACACTCACTGTCATTATTTGAAATAAACTTGTATAGGCTTTAAGCTACAAAGCATCACAGTGGCACTTTTAAAAACTAAGTTTGGCTACGCAAAAGGAACTGAAAACATCCACACTGATAAGCCTCAGACAAGCAACAGAGAATATAATCGCATCAAATATTTCCAAGTCAAGCCTGAGCATGTAGCACAAACCTTGTGAGAACATGTGGAGTAACAACCAGTTATTCAGACTTCTATCTCAGCTAGTAGGAACAATGCTCCTTCTGAATGGCTGCTGGAAGAGACAGAAATTTTAATGATTTAAAACTATTAATTTATGAATTCCTAATCCCTATATGATACATAATTTCAACAAGATGGCAAATTACATAAACCTGTGGTAGGATACCCTCATGTGCATGTCATACACACACATCTCTAGGCTTGGCTAGAAATAAACAAATCAGTCCACTGTGGTTACAAAAACTGCTGGCCCACGAGTCATGTAAACATAAAAATTATCCAGAAAGAATTTGTTTTTAATCTGTCAATAATCTGTAGCATGATGCAAACAACATCCAAATATGTTTTTGAGACTTTTCTGTGTTTCCTAAATTTCGCTCAAACATAACAATTAACAGGCGAATGCAGGCTAGCTGAACTTTGCCAGACACGTGCTAAGTAAAACTGTAACAGATTATAAATAAGTATGTTTTATTACAAGGGGCGGGATAATAAATTGATTTGAATTGCAATACTTTGCCTTGTGATACATTACTGACATACATGCAAAGTATTGAGATTTGAGGTTTCAACTTTATTTGCCCAGATGCGAGTTCCTATGAGCCAAATTTGTTCCCTGCCTTTAGTTATTTTAACTGGAACTCATGTGCCATGTTTAAGTTGCAGGTGCTGTGCATATTAAAACGCTGAACAACACAACTGATTCCTGTTTAATGGAGAAAAAAAAATTTCCTTTTCAACTGTATTTTTTCTTCTTTAGTTATATTGCATATATTCCACATATTGCAGAAATGCCTGTATTGTGATGCAATTGTTATTGTGGGCAAAATATCATGATAGTATCATGTTGCCATTTACCCAGTGATTCCCACCCCTATTCATTACCGTTACAAATGCCTGAAATATTGACTGTGCTCCCAAACTGTAGGGAGTGACCCGTTTTCCTGACACTGCAATATGCTCAAGTACTGCACTCTCATTCACCTCCAACAGATCAATGAAAATATACAGTATCATGCACTGGATTTGTTGAGAAATATCAGCTTATGTTTATATTACTGTTCAGAGAAAATCATGCTGCATTGCATTATGCTGAATGTGTTTTTTTCTGTTGATTCAATAAATCTTGAGTGAAAAGGGAAAGTAAAAAAAAAAAAAGAAAAGGAAAAAAAAAGACACTCTTGATGCCTTTATATATACAAGGATGACATCAGTGCCCATGTACAAGCACTCACAGGGTGGGGCTGGAAGCGTTTCTGTTTAAGTCAAATAAGTGAATGGAACCACAAACTGAAGTTAGTGGAGCTTCATTCTGTGGGTTTCAAGTTCAGAGTTCCTTCTGCATGGCGGGCCCAAACACATGTATTTTCTCTCAACTGAGAGGCCCAGAAAAGGAGCAACACATGTGTGTTTTAAAAAGGCTGAGAGCTGGAATGAGGCAGAATAGTTTCCCAGCCCTGCCCTCTCTCTTTCTCTCTTTCCCTCCACATCTGCTGCACTGATGAAAACCCCTGTGGCTCAGAGAGAGAAGAGGCCCCTTCCCAAGCCTCCACTCTCCATATCTCCCCCCCGCCTGAGCTGACTCGAGGAACATTATCAAAACATTTATAAAAAAAAAAAAAAAAAAAAAGGAGGAGGAGGAGGAAAAAAGCTAAGGAGTAGGAGGAAGGGAGCAAGATCCCTCGGTGGTGGGCAATAAATCACAAACACTCTGGAGCAACAAGAACCCAGCTTCCATCTCAGATCTCTCAGCCCCTTCAGCCCCTCTTCAAAGCCCCCTTGAGCCTCCTGGGGCAAAGTCCCTCCAAGGGCCCACCCCTTCAGCCCCTCTTCCAAGCCCCCAGTTATCCTCCAGCCCTGATGGCTCTGCACACTATCGCTTGCACTGACCCTTTACCGAGCACAAGGGTTCATTCCCTCACCCACTGCCTCAGGGCCCCTTCTCTCCACCTCTCTGTGTCTTTCACAGCCCGGGACACACAGAGACTTTTCTTCTCTTGGTGCTACATTCACACTCGCTCCAGGCTTAACACTGCCACTCAACCACAGCACAGCCATTCAACACATGCCCCCTTCATACAGCTCCTCATTCACCCAGCAAGCCACTGCAAAGAATTTCACATTCGCACCACAAAGGCCAGAAACTGGAAACCTGGCAACCAGAGCTGCTCTTTAGGTGAGCAGAAAGATTTAACCACAGGCACATGTAGGCCACATCTTTTTAAAAGATGCATGGCTTAATCACGTTTTAGAGTCATGGTTAGGCTGAGCAGTCACAGTTGATTCATATCTCCACACTGGAAGTTGGTGTTTATTCACACTAATGTAAAAATTCACTGTGAGAAATGGAAAGGAATTAGGAAGTGAGGCGATTCTACAACACTTAAAATACAACTAGCATCCTTAAAATCCTTTAAGTGACTTTTGTAAAAGAGAACTGTGGTTATGAAGATGCTATTGAACCATTTCCTCATTTTTAAACAACATTCCAACACAAGCAAGCTTTGAGGTCACTTTAGAGTGAATTGTCTGTAACTACCATCCCAGTGCATGTTTAGTATAAGATCTACAAAACGTTAAGAAAAAAGTTCCTGCTAATCGTGACATTGAATAGAACTAAAGTTTGCTTTTGTTTTCAACACTTGCCTTTAAGATAGCTTGCCTCTTTTGTTTTGTGTTTTTGGAGCCTAAGTAGGAACCGTGTAGTAATGATGTATTCAAGACAACTAGGATAGCGGGCGCAGTGATGTAAAATATAAACCCTAAAGCAGCTTTTGCAGCAACAGCAATCTATATCATCATATTGCACAGCCCTAGATATCATTTTTTCTTCCTTTTATCCAGCCATTGGTTTCCATTCATTCCACTACAATAAGAAAATTAACTTTCCGAGACTTCAGACTTTTTCACAGCAGTATTCCATTGTCATAATAAAGTTGTCCACGTTAGTTTTCCTAAAAGCAGCAGCACTGTTGTTCTGATGACCTACAATTGGAAAATAGTCCCCAGGGAAATGTTTGCTTTACACAGTGAATTATTAGTTTTGAGGTTTGTGAATGCTGACGACATTGTTAGCAGAAGCAGAACATTATACACTGGGTGTTTCAACCCAAAAAAAAAAAAAAAAAAATCTAATTTGAAAATTGAGGGATTTTGATTAGAAGTTGTGAAATCTTTAGTACCCCCACATGATTTGCAAAATGGTTTGTTGCAATGAAAAATGTGAGTAAACTGTAGTAAATGAGCAAAACATTCCAAATCACTGGTATGGTCCTGTAATCTCTAGTTAACAGAGCGATTAAAATGCCTTTCTGAAATACTGGTTAAGACTGTCCCTCTGAGGCGAAACTAAGAGATGTGATCCACTAGTAACATAAGGCTGGTACCAGATGCACTGGTTCACTGAAGGCTGGACGGAGGCCAGCATCATTGTCCTCTGGGGCTGAACCTGGTTAACATTCAGCACAGCTACTTGTTATCAAAGGCTGCAACTGCCGTGCAAAATCAGCACCATTCTTACATTTCATTAGCCTAAATCTAGTGCCATGAAGTACTTTCTACTAATTCAAGTAACTATATCAACAATTGGATTGGGTTTGAATTTTCTGTTTCATTGGCAAAGCCATCTTTAGGGCTTCTTTTCTTGATACAACTTAACTTTAACTATTTAACTCCAGCAGACAATCTAAGTGGAATTAAATAGCCTATGTCACAACTGAAGATATAACTTTCTGTCATTATTAATAGTGGAAGATGAAATCATATTATATGATTGTACAAAATTAACTGCGCAGCCCTAATCAAAATGGACTAATTTAATATTTGAGACTGTGTGCCAACTGGAACCCTGAAACTGATGGTATTTATAGTAATGTACGAGTTTTCCTGGAATATCAAATAGTCAAGATGGACTACCTTAAGAAAAGCAAACTACTGCCTTCACTGAAGAATACAAATAAATAAGTAAAAAATTCCGCTATTTATGGACTCACATTCTGTGAAACCAAGGCAAAATCAAACACTGTGACTAATCGCAGGATCTGCTGCCTAAAAGTGCCCTCACAAGGAATGTGGGAAATATTTGGGAACAACATTGTATGACTTGCATTACACAAGTTTAGCAAACAATAATATCAACAGCAATATCAGCAAGTGCTGAATAAACCACTGGTAATTGGCTCATAAGTAAAACCAACACTTTCCTTAATGCCGCTGAAGACCATGACTTTAAATATTTTGCCTGTTTATTATTCGTCCTCGGCTTGGTGAGGCCCAAGCCCCAATCTGTTCATTGTTTGAGGGAAATTACATCTCCAGTTTATAGTCATCAGTATAAAATGATATAATAGATTATGAGAGAAAATCTAAATTGAGACTGTGTATAAGAGCTGTTCTCTGTGCAGAGGACTGTATCGGTGATTTCCTTTTTCGAGACTTCAGTATGACAAAGGATTTGCGTGTGATATGGACCAACTAGTTCCTTAGGAAAAACAGACCACCAAAAGCAAGAATGACTTGTGTAAACTGAATATCTCACTCTGTTAAAATGGCATCAAGTCTGGTAAAGACTGAGGGCATTATGAGTTTTTTTAGGACTTGAACCTCAAGGTTTCGGACATGGGACTTGACTTGGACTTGTCAGTCTTGACTTGAGACTTGACTTAGGACCTCAGTGCCAGGATTTGAGACCTCCATGATGACTTGATCCCAGTGCGCAGTGAGAACGAGCACGGCAGCAGCCGTGACAGTTGTCATATTACTGACAGCCAGCCAAATTTGGCGATTTCTTCTGTTCTCAAGAAATGTTATGGCATCAATAAATTAAAAGACGAACAATTAAATGTTAGTGTTAAATGTCTAAATAGGGCTGTTGTTGCAACAATGTCTCAATCATCGCATTACCCCACTGTGATTCATGGAGTCAGGAAACCAGACCACTTTTTAGAAACGAAATGACCAGAGCGTGTTCGAGGGAGGGGCGCAGTGTTTGATATGCAACACCACAGAAAGATGAAATTTGTGTTGATTTTCCTGTATTCATAATCGTGGGAAGCCAAAATCATAAATAAAAATCATTTTCAATTGAGATTCCTGCAGCCCTGGTGCTTATTCATTTACATAAATTCACACAGCTTTTCCGGAGAAAGACATGGCATTGCTGACTTGGCAATTTAGTTCAAACCAAACTGACTGCATTGATTTAACTCAACTTGGCAAAGATACATACAGCTTCCAGAATTAGCATTTTCAGTGGTGTACAACTTTAACTCAAATGGCAAAAGCTCACTTCATATGTCTAATATTAGAACATCATGAAAATAGTGCCCAAATGCCCACAAGAGGTTTAATTAAGCTGAGGTTCAGAGTGTTAGCCACAATTAGCCCAAACACCATCTCACACATCCAGCCCTGCACGTGATTAATAATAACTGATGCCAAATAATGTAAATGACTTTCTGAGGGTGATTACGTGGATTTGTTTAATTCAACAAGATATATAAACAGGTTTTGTATTAATTCACAATTTGGTGTTAAACTCACCTTGCTCGGAGTCGGAGTCTGCCTCTGCCTTGAAGACAGCTGGTGCAACAGGTAAGGGTCTGAGGGGTCTTGGCTTGGGTGTGGGGGGAGAGATCCATTTTTTTCCAATGTACTCGACATAAGTCCCAGGGAAGTCCCCTTTTTCCTGAGTGGTTTCATTGAAGCCAGGCAGCCAGCCAATGTCCTCTGGCCTCTGTTCTAGCCCATCACTGTACCCTAGAGCCACCAGAGCCCCCTTGCTTACTACAAGTATGTCCCCCACATGCAGATCAATGTCCTCCTCCCTCTCCTTCTTGTAGTCATAAAGCGCTCTATACTGATATCCTTCGGCACTCATGCTGATCACTTTGTGTCAAGGAGTACTTTTTCAGAAAAGTAATCACAACTTCTGGCCAACTTGTCTGACAACAGTTCAAGCAGTTAAGTTACTCTTCAGGTTTTCTCTGATTATATATTAAGTCCAGACATGAATTTTCCAAGAGTCACAATGATTGTATTTATGTACTTCCAAGAAAATTATAGTCTTCAAGAGTTCTTTGAACACAACAATGTTGTAGCTTGTCTTCATTTCTTCATTGTTCATGTCATTCTCAATGGTTTGCAATTCTCCTCATATCTTGCCTCAGGCTGTATGTACCCATCAGTAAATGGCCTGCAGCTGCGGCCTTGAGAATCCTAGTCAGGCCTGTAAGATGAGAGAGGAGGTCATTGCGACACATTGCATAAGACAGTCACGTACAGTTCTTAGATGTGACTAAGACAATATTTCCAGGTTCAGCAGTTATGCAAAAGTAGGCTAATATACTAACACTGTAAAGACTAACCTGATTAACCTGAAAGCAAGCCATCATAAAGTTCATCAATCATCATTTCCATCAGTGTGCATACACAAATAAAAATTTTACAGTGGAGAATAAATTAGAATCCCATGCATAATTAACTTCTGAGCCAAATCTCAGAAGCTATTGACACTTTCTTCCAAATTCCAAGTTGGCCTGAATTTGTATCTCATGTTGCTTCAGTAAATTAGGGGTTATGGTACTGTTTTTAATTCATGAATCAACAACTATTATAGGCTACTGGTGGAGCTTATAAAATATTCCTGTTAACATGCATTATTCAAAGCTACCTCTGCAGCAGTGTTTCTCTCAGCTGAATTCTCCACCACTGACTACAGACAGCCTGTGTGTGAGGCTTTGCATTAATGATGCCCACACTACTAAGTTAGATACTGATTATCTGTTTTCAAGAGTTGCTACCACTGACCAGTCCTCATGCTGGGCGACCAACACATGCTTGGTAACATTTGCATAAACACTGACAGCTAGCACTTTAGTTACATAGCTAACATTATTTAACTTATGAGGCTATATAATGGGTGGCGTTGAATTTAATGTCTACAAAACTTGCTAAGTAGTTAGTGCTTTAAAGAAGCCTTTTCATGCATATAACCGACTAGTTTTGTGAAACTTTTACAAAACTTGCTGCATCGTTATCATGAAAAGTGGGCGATAAGCACAGACTAACTAACGAAGTTGATGTAGCTCGATAACGCGAGTTGGGGCGTTATCGGCTAACGTTAACACAGCGATTATAACAGCAATTTGGCTCTGAAAGTTGCAGCTACTTCTGCTTTGACTTTTTGAAGTGAATGCAACACTCACATTGGGGATAGGACAAAGTCAAATAAAACAGAACAGATAAGAATAGAAGCGTTGCGACATGTATAATCCTTTTTATCCAGCTAGGTACGTGATCACCGCTGATCCCGGTGGGGTGACTTAGCTAGCTAACGTTAGCCTGAACGGCGACACATACCGAGGCTGCATGGATCCCAGGCGAATCCACCGAGTCCTCCTTCCCTGCAGACTGACGCTCTCACTTCGCTCAACTTCAAAGTTGTGGCGTATTCGACATAAAAATGCAGTCTTCAGCAGCGAACCTTTACCAGCACAGTTTGAACACGCACACTTCGCTGCGTTTTCTATCGGATTTGACGAGCTGTGGATTGTTTCGACCCAGTCTGTCGGTATAACGGGACGGTTTTACACGAACAAATGCTCCAACTGTAAGCTGAAGCCAGCGAGGGGCAAGGCACCGCACGGCCGCACACTGGCCCGTATAACTGTCAATCAAATAGCGTCAAGCCATCTCACCAATCATTTTCTCGTCAGCGGGTGATAGTCCCTCCTTCACGTAGGCCTACTACTGTTACAAGCGACTCGCTCACTAACAGCGAGGGGGGAAATTACATAACTTGTACAAGCAAACCGGTCGTGGTGAGGATAAGGTCAGTTTGGCTTTTTCATCAACAGGCTGTGAAGCCCTTCTCACGGGGTACAATGTCTGTGGGCACCGCTGTGATCATTTACAGGAGACTATGCAAGATGTACAGCATGCAAAGGAAATACTGAGAAAATTGTTAGTCATGGCACATATAGATCTACACCTTATGAAACAGAGGGTTATAATTAGTCTATCATAGTGGGCAACAGAGTAACCTATGTTGATCCATCCTGTCTAATTTTCTCAATTAAGAACAAGCAGTCCAGATTAGTGGGATATTCCTAATTTCTTTATTTTCTAATTTCACACAGTTCATAAACACTAAAATGTATTCATTAGAGGCCTCACTATATTATATATATTAAATTTCTCCCACATATAAAGAAAAAGCAGACTGGATTATAATAATAGACAATAACTTGAGATGCAAAGGAAGCATGCATTTTTTGTAAGAGATTTTACTGTGTTTTGTGTAACTAAAAGAAAAATGTTAGACTGCAAGTAAACATCGATGACATTTTTATTCGGTGCCACATTTTTGCTTCATTATACATCTCTGCATAATTTCAATGCAGAGGATAACAAAATCTTACAAAGTACACTACACGGTGCACACTGGGCCGCTGTGAATGTGGGTGGCCTAATTATGGTGAGGAAAGAGGGCTGGCTTGTAGAAATCCCCTATCAAGTATAAACCCGACTGTCATGGCTGTGCTAAAAGAAGCCGTAAGCAGCTTTGTAGAAGGGGTAGGCCCCTTCAAGTGCTCTGCAGTCACACAGGCATCAATGGCCACCACCTCTCAGAAAAAGAGGAGGAAATGAAGAAAACACTCAGATGGGTGATGAAATCAGCAGTTGAGAACTTCTAATCACACGAGCAATTATTGTAGGAAATGCACTTCTCAAAGGTTTATATTCATGAACGATATTTTCCCATGTCACACAGAAGAATATACTTCAACTAAAACATACCTATAACTATGCATTTGTTAATATTTTTATTGCACTCATTTTTTGTTTTTTGTTTTTATTTTCAGGCCATTTTCCATTTTCATATTCAGCTGCACCATGTAATCAATTCTTTCTCCTGTTCAACTTCACCAACTACACTGTGCCTTGTAGGTAACCATTGAACAGCATAAATGGGATTTAGATTTCTGTGCAGATGATGGAAATGAATATTTGAACCATTAGACCATATAATCCCCTTACAGTCCCACCAGTGCCCCTTGTCCCCCTGATTAAATAGCCCGGCTCTAGTGACCCATCTGCTGCTCTGAAGATAACCACACCTCTGTGAGTATCTGTCACCATCCAAGACACAACATTACGTGGACACGACTCGACCTCACGTGTGATTATAAGTGGATGTTGCCACCTGACCGTACACACTGGTCATCACTTTACAGTCTCAATCGCAAAAATAGACTTTGCGATCATTCTGCTTGTCTTTAATCTATAATCAGTACTGTAACTTCCTGTAACCCTGTTTCCATCATTGCATGTATGCACATTCTATCATAAAATGTATAAACATATAAAGGCCTGTATATATAAATGCTTTGGTTTTAAGGCATTTGCAGAAAAGTAATTTGACAGAGTGAAAAGCTGACTAAAACCAAATTCAACATCGGCTCAGCAGACATACAAGCGAGAGCTTACTTCTTAATAGAGGAACGTTGACATTGGCTGCACTCCAACAGCTCTGTTGCCTGCAGGCATTTTCATTATGTTGCATGAAGAAGTTATTCAAATAGTCTCTAACAGACATCTCAGGGTGAGACATAAAATAAAAACACGAATATCATGTTTTAGGACTGGACCAATTGCACAGAGTTAATAAAATATGGATAAGATAAATTGCAGCAATATTTTGGTAGGTCAGTAAAAGGGTGGATATGATTCTAGTACAAGGTTATCCATTAATAGTTATTCATCTAGCTAGTAATTCATGGCCACATAGAGCAGATGCAAGGGGTAAGTGAATTTTCTTAATTTACTTTATGATTTAGTCTGAGTGCAGAGCAGAAATACAGAAAGACAGTTAAAGTAAACTCACTTTCCCTCATATTCTGCCCTTTCATTGCATCTCAGAAATCTTCTAAAAATTGTTTATATATCATATTTCACCATGTTTTTCAGTGCACTGTCCATGGCATAGTTTCTTGGGCTAAAAACATCTTTATAACCACTTTTCTTCGACTTCTCATCTGTTTGTACCATTACTTGCCACAGTGCAAGTCTCACTCACTGTGCTGAATTCTTGATCTTAAAAATATTTCATTGATGTTGACCTTACTCAAGGGTTGGACTACTTTACATGCTTCAGCTCAGCGGTACAAATTCCATGCAAAAAACATGGTTATAATGGATAACAATAGGTGACCTCAACAAGGGTTCCTCAGTCCCATACGACTGCACATTTTCCCTAAATAGAGGAACAGTTCTTTTTAAAACGGGTGAATAGATGGATTAAAAGTAGCAGATCCTCTTTGTTTACTTTGCACTATGTCCATATAATTAACTATAAGAACCTCAGTGACTCCATTTCTTTAGTTCACCCAGCCATAAAGTTCTCCAGGATATGCATATTCAGTGCGTAAATACTTTTCCCCCTTTTCAACAACATTTGTATTGTTTCTTTATCCTCATTACCACATGATTTATCTTGTTCTTCACGATTTTGAGGACATTCCTTCACTCACGTGTAAACCCTCCCCCCACTCCTGCTTTCCTCTCTCTGTGTTTTTTTTTTTGTTTTGTTTTGTTTGTTTGTTTTTTAATTCCTTCTATTTACCAAGAATGTTGCTTTGGGCACATGTCCAGGCTATTCATATCAGTTTTAGCAAGACTATTGCTTGTGATTTAATATGCACAACTTGTTGGTGAGATATTTGATGAGATATTTATATTGTAAGCTTTGGATTTTCATGCATCTGCAACCAGCCTGGTAATATACACCAAATACATGCATTTCTTTGCATCCAGAGCTGCAAAGAAATGATGTGATGACAAATATTCAAGCTTTTGTAATGGAATAATCTATGCTGCATTTTTAGATTTTAAAATATCTTTCAAGGTTCACTCCATCTTCATCTTCATCAGTCTGTTAGTGATGCTGTAAAAGGAGTATGTTGTGAGAGGGAGTATGTTTGTGCAAGCTCTTTGTCTTTGGCATGTGGACTTTCAATCACAGATCACGGTTGTACTGGAATTCACAAAAAGATCGGCTAAAAAAGTGCACACTAGAGATGTATAATAGTGATGCTTGGACAGTTTGTCTTGATTGCCGTCCTGGGAGGTGCTGACAGTGTTCAGGAGCACAGCTGTGGAACTTGGTCTTGAGTCTGTCTGATACAACTCACAGCAGAACAGGCAGGATTAGTCATTTAAGATTTTGGCCCTAATGCCTGTTAGAAATACTGACTGTCCACCACCTACATGGATGTCAGGACGAGATCCTGGTGGACTGTGCTGAGCACTCACAAGAGAACAATCGACTATGGCAGTGGCCATTTAGCCCCCAGGCTGAAACTGAGTTGGAAGGATCTAGACTGAAACCATGGACACATTGCTTGGAAATTTCAGCTCTCATTCAAAGACCAAGGCTGTGCTGATCAGCGCTGATGGATTTGCATTGTTTCTCATCTTAAACAGTGTTGCGGAGAGATTTGATGGTTCATTTGGCAAATACAGGAATTGAATTGAATGTGAAATGTCCTCAGCAGTCCTTTTTTTTGACGTATTGAAGTTCTTAAGTGAAGCTGTGACGTGCATTTCAGGTGTATTTTCTCATCTTATCAAAATCCAGTATGTAGTGGTTGCATAGCTAAAGTTTATTATGTAAAAAATACCAATAAACAAAGTGCACTTTTTTTTTTTTTTTTTTTTTTTTTACACGCACACATCCACTTTTTCTAACACAAGTTTCCTTTATCCAATCTTCAGTTTCCTTCACTGCGATTAATGACTTGGATCCTATGATATGCTTGACTGAAGAGACTTGATTCCACCGTCGGCACTTCCATGAGTGATTTCTGATTACTGAGGCAGCTGAAATATTGTGTTGGACACAATATTTGGCCATAATATCTCCTTTCTTACTCCCCAGTACAGTCAGCCTCCAAGAGCATCAGTGGTGTTTGGGAATGCCTAAACTGCTGTTGGTCTCATTCTTTGTAGAGCTCATATTGTTATTTATTTTTAGTTTATTTATTTATTTATTTTTACAGTCTTGTAGTGAGTTGCTTGTGTAATTTTTCAGATAAGTGCTTTCACTTGAAAAATGTTTCATTGAGGGAACAGTATATCAACTCCGAGCCCACCAAGCTGTCAGACTTCCATCAGCTTTTATTATGGTAATTATCTAAATGTGAAAGTGCTCTTAGACCACCAACTGTGCCCTGGCATTGTGAAACACTCTGAAATAGGTCAACATCGTACTACTGATACAAAATGTTGCCAGTATGGAAGCTTATGAAGCCAATATAAGTGCTTAAGTGCTAAAGTTAATGATATGTATGTATCTATGCCTGTCCAATGAAGCATATATGTTAGATAATTACGTGATTGCAAACAGGAATGCTATGTAAATATACGATTCTCATATGGATGTACAGTACAGAAAGAGTGAAATTCTCTTGGCAGTTTCAGCGTATCATCATTTTTCCACAAGCCAGTTCAACATGGAGAGCCCGCTTAAACATGAGAATTTATAACACATGATGAAATGGGCTGTGTACCAGAAAAGAGAAATAGTGTTTTTGTCTTCTCTTCCCGAGTCCCTCAAAAATAGTTTTGTTCATGGCCAAGGCACAGGAGCAATTATGGAATTTGTGGCTTTGGGAAACTGAATGAAACCTTCAGGTACACAGCATTTGGCCCCTTTCATGTGCTTGCTGTAAAAGTGGGACCTACCTTTTTAAGAAATCACTCAGCAGGGGAAAGGGCCCCTTAAACCATTAATCTATGCAGTGTTTTTCAGAGATTTCATAATGGATAACTTCAGTGTGTAGAGCTCTCAGGCGCCCGGCTTTTTATTTCCCTCTCTCTATTCACCGATTCTTTTACTTTTGTGAGCAAGCTGAGAATTCTCACACGGGTAACCCCTTAATGCTCACATGAGAGGAACTTGTGAAATGCATCACCCACCAACGCCTATTTAAACAAATCCAGAAAAAAAAAGAAAAAGAAAAAAAGAAAAAACAAGAGAGTTTCTCCTTATGCTTTGGTTTCCGACCACTGTGGGACCCCTCTTGTTCAAAAAAACAAACTCAGTCACCTTTCTGCAGAATTATCTAATAGTCAGTTGTTGATTTTTTTTTTCAGTTTCAGCAAAGCCTTCATGACCATGACTTGCCCTTTATTCAAAAAGAAGAATGTCTTCTAAAATAGTCAGTACCTTACTTTTCATAAATTGTGAAAAAAATGGGCTCAAATCTGTTTAATTATACGCATAAAAGTCAAATGATGTCTTTATTATTTGTAGATATCATTCATCAAAATTCACAGCACTTCTTATTATGCCATACAAAGGATTTTATTAAGATTTTGTAAGTTGCAGTTGAGATCTACAGTGATATTTGCACATCTGCTATGCAAGAGAAGTGATAGGACTATAGATCTGATGCTCTTTGAGAATGCTCCAAACTGGCAAACTAGACTCAGTGCTGGTCTAGTGGTATTTTGTGTAAGGAGTAAGGAGTGAATGTAATTGATGGTCTAACTTGTGTCATTTGCAATTAGTGTTCAGTTGCGCAACAGTTTGGTAGTTTGCTGGTGTCAGCTACACATCCTGCAATTCAGAGAATCTCCTGCAAATTCTTTCACAGCACAGAGGCACAGACTTGTTTGAATGTATGTCAGTAACAGCATTCCTTTTTGGACAAGAAAACATTTCTGCCCACTCAACCATCAGCTCAGCACAAGGCAGCAGACATTCAGTTCACTTGACTACTCCATTTATCATCCATATTCATCATGAGCGTGTTTTCTTCTTTGGGAATTCCTGCATATAACAGGGAAGATACAAAGATGGCCTACATAAATGATAAAGTTTTGATTATGCAACATGAACGGTATATGCATACAGATCAAAAAATAAATTCATGACATGATGTGACCACATGTTATGTGAAAACAAACATGAGAATCTAGCATGCAGGCTCTTCCATATGCTGATAGCGGTTAATCAATCAGTGCACAGTGAATCAGTGCTCTGCCCAGTGGACCATTCAAATAAACCCTTTATAGTGGAATAATCATTAAATGAACTCTCAGATTAATTTAAATTTGCATTTAAATCCCATGAGACATACATTTTTTGTACTCATGCTGATGCATGCATGTTATGTTGCAACATAACAGTGTTTTTTTTTTTTTTTTTTTTTTTTAAAGCCTTAAGTACATTTATTATTGGTAGAAGTATGTAGTTACGGTTCAATTTTTAACCGCCCATGCTGCACGCCTCTTCTTGGATATGTAAATACATACAGTATGTACGTATATACATATACATATGTACATATATACTTTATATGAAATGTGCATGTATCATGTGAATTGTGAATTTGTGCAGGGCTGTGTGTGGCCTGTGTGTGTCCATTTCACATTGGTTTGTACATAGGAAATGCCATTTTGTGTTACACTACATATGTTACATATATGTTCAACAGCAAATGTTTCTGTCAGGGTAATTCCTCAACATCTCACATCTCAGTTCTGTTCATTCCAAATGGAAATATGTTAAAACTGCACATATGTGATATATGTTTTTGTTTGTTTTTCAAATTTAGGAGTTTGAAAGTTCATCCCATAACCAAAAGGTCATAGATTTGATTTCTGCAATAGTCCATTGATGTGAAAAAATACATTCCGTTAGTTTTGTTTATCACTTTTAAATAAATTTAGAGACAGATGCATTCTGGCAGAAGTGGAGGTATTCTGTTTTCCTGTGTAGTGCTGCCTTTGTGAGGCTTGTTATGCTTCAAATCTCAATCCATCTGTGTGACGAAGCCTCTTCATCCATAAGGCAATTCTTCTTTGAAACTATGACCTTGTCTCTTATCCCTTTGCTCCTCTGAACATGCCCTTCTTTTTTTCCCCTTTAGCTTTCTCCTCAGCACACACACACACACACACACACACTCATACACACACTGACATACGCTCATACACACACACTTTTCACTTTTAATCTCACTCTTCTCCCTCTCCTCTCCACGCTGGCCTGGTGGGAATGCTTATTACCAGAGTAGGTAGGGTGTATAGATCCCTATTTTCCCCTTCTTTACCGCTATGGGAGAAAGAGGCTGTGACATGTCTTATAAAGAAAAGAGAAAAAGTGCATTTTATCATGTGGAGGTCCAGCACAGAAAGTAGTCAAGCCAACAAATCCTGTAGTGGAACCCTCTGGTTGATCTGTGCATTGAGAACAGTGACCTACTTTGGCGGTGACATGTTTATGGTTGATGAGCAAAGGCCAGTGATTTCTCCAGCAGAGATTGCAGCCTTGCTCCAGGGCCCTCTCATTTCAAGCACTGAGGCTTGAACCCATTCCAAGAGACGAGACATGATTCTTGTTGGGTGGAACCTAGACTCTCCTGCACTTGCCAGCCTCGTGTCTTCTCTGTCTGCATCTCTGTCTCTGCTTTTGTCTCGGTCTCTCTCGCTCCTTCTCGCACACTGTGGACACTGTCATACTGTTCCCATACCCATCACCAAGCCTTTTCGTCACTGCATAATCACTTCGACTCTAATCAAATTAAAGTTTGTGGGGTCATTGTCAGTTTGCGTCCTACTAAACTCCATAAAGTACCTCATAGTAGCACATAGTACCAGGCAAAGACGCATAATACTGCACAGCCTCTAGTCCTGCAAAGCAAAGAGAACAACTGGAGATCTCTGTGGGATGTTTGGCTTAAATGAGAATGGGAACAATGAGACATTCCAAATAAGGACAGCACTCAAAAAAAGAAAAGAAAAAAACAGAAAGTGAATGTTATTTCAAGCAAAACATCCATTAGTTTGCTGGACAAATGTGTTTGTGTTGCTGTCTGGTCCTCAGCACTTATTTGCTTCCACTGCAAACGTGTTAACTTAATTAACTACTTTTTTCTTTTCTTTTCTTTTCTTTTCTTCCTTTTTTTGAAAGCTAGCCAATAAGTGTACTTGTATTGTTGGCCAACCTCACTAACATCCACAACCACTTATCCACCTTAACATCCCCAAATTTATGTGTCGGTAGAAATCTACGTCTGTGGAGAGAGCTATGTCTGGCCCTGCAGGACTACACACAGCTTCAGACTGAATGCTATCACATGGCAACACACAACACTGTAAACTACTATAGAACTGTTAAACAGCACACACCACTGCATAATACTGTGCAGTACTGCAAAGTGTCATATACTACCACATACTGCTGCATAGTACCACATGCTACCATGCCATACCATATAATACCTCATAAGACCATCTGCTACTATATCACTGTATAATACCACATAGCACCCCAAAGTATAACGACACCAGATACCACAAACTACTTCATAGTATCAAATAATACTGCAGAACACTGCAAAGTACTGCATAATACCACATATTACTGTATGACTGCATTATACCACATTCTACCATTATATTACCACACATAATACTGCATTACATAGGCTACACATACAGTCGCATTGTGCAATATAATCCTGCAAAGTATCCCATTATCCTGCATACTATTATAGAACTGGATATTCACATAATACCATGTAAACCCATCTAATATTACATGCTACACTGCACAGTACCTCAGTGTTCCACGTAGTGCAGCATAATCCAACATACTATAGAACTGCTTCATAAAACATATTGCCACAAAGTACCACATAGCACTGCCTAATACCATACACACCATTGCAAAACTGCATCATACCACATACTATTGCATATAGCATGTACTACCACATAATAATACATAATACTGCATACTTTGACAAAATTGCCTAATATAGCACAATACTGCATTCTAGCACAAAATACTTAAGTGCCATAAACATCCCTCTGCAAAGTGTACTGGTTATGATAGCACAGTATGCCACAAACTACTCATAATTATCTAAAAAAGGGGGAAAATAACTAACCCCATTAGCCAATTAATTTGTATCCCCAAACAAAAAAAGACAGTTGAGTGATACTGACTGAAGAACAGTTCATTTTGCCCTCAAAATATTTTTCCATGTTCTAGCTGTGTACAGGTGGTAATTGTCATCGATATGAAAAGCAGTCACCTTATAACACTCTGAGACAATCATGAAGCAGTCTGTCAAAAGCACACATTTTTTGTGCCTACTCCTTTCAAATTGCATAGTCTACCTTTAATAAATATGGTTATGTTTGCTTGCAGAATTTGAGGAATTTTAGTTATTGGAGGTATTTTGCAGTTAGGGTTAGGGTTGAGTTTCACAACACTATGCAGACAATGGTGTGGTGGAGCGAATGCATGCGTATACAGAGTATGGCCACCATTTCTCTGGCATTTTTTATACCGCATACTCACCAACCAACCAAATACCTATTGCAATATGTAGGAGAGTATAGTTACAGTCTCCTCAGTGATATATCCCACTGGTTAATAGCACGCCCACCTTGTCACAGCCCTGTATGCAGTGCTATGTGATAATAAGGTATTGCATGAAACTATGCAGAAGTCTGTTATGTTGTATTATGTAGTATTATGTGTAATGTATGACATAAGGTGTGTGCTTTTTATGCAGTACTTTGCAGTATTATGCTGTATTATGTGGTATTATGTGCATGGCATTAAGTGGTAGTATGAGGTTATAATATCTGGAATTATGTGGAAAAGTATTATGCAATCCTATAATAATATACAATATTAGGCGTATTATGTTGTATTTTGCAGTAGTATACATTATTATGACGTATTATGCAGTAGTGGGAGATATTGTGCAGTAGTATACTGTAGTATCAGTACTTTGTGGTTGTGCAGTATGTAGGATAATGCAATTCTATACTCGTATGCAGTATTATACAGGACTTTGTGCTACTATGAGAGCATGTGGTGTTATGCAATGCTTTGCAGTAGAGTTTGGTATTTTGCAGTTTTCCATTTGTATGCAGTATTAAGCAGTACTATGTGGTACTTTGCAGAATTACATGGTATTATATGGTATTATGCCCTACGCAGTTCTAAAGTATTGCACTGTTTGGTAACAACTGAATTTAAAAGTTTTTTGAAGTTTAATGTTTGTGTTGATGATTTTCACTTTTGCAGGCACTTTGTGGAGGTGGGACACCTCTGATGTGGGTGAAGATCCACTCGGGTGTTTCTCAGATGGCATGGACAGATGGCTTGGACAGTAAACCGTTTGGCTCTGTATGTTTTCCTATTTCTCGTTGAAATGTATTCCTTTTTATGGAAATACAGGTAAACAAATGACGACAATTGCCGACAATTGGCCCAGATTCATTTTAATTCCAATAATGCCTATGACTTATCAAAAGATTAGCAAAAGATGAGCAATTTTTATTATGAGAGTTCATTAGTTTGAGGGCGGTAATGAGTAGTAATTCTCTTCAGTGTATGCTTCTTGAGGATGTCAAAGACCATGTGTGAGTTACCAGAGGGCTGGCATGACAGCCTGAGTGTACTCATTTTGCTGATTAAAGCCTCTGATGGGGAGCCTGTTCTATAATTACAGGCAGACTCAAAAGCTACTCTTTGTGAGATCCATGTTACCCAGGCAACAGGAAAATTAAATATGTCTTAGATACAAGTAAATACACCCTTGCTCTGGAGGTGGAATCTCGTTTGGCGCATTTGCCACAGCTGAATGCTCCCTGTGAGGTAGAAAATAATTTACCATGACTGGATGGGTTTCGAGCCAAGGAGACCAGGCCCCCTTGGAAAGTCTCTCCCTATTTCTGCCTATGAACCTTGTCATATCATAAATCAGAGGCCAGGAAGAGAATTTTGCCCTAGACCTTTTCTTTTGACATTAATAACTCTGTTGTAAAATCTCAGTGAGGGGTATTGTGGTAAAGCTGGACTCAGAATGGATTTTCACTGATATTTTTCCACTTCTATTGTAAAGTGCTGAGCGTTCTCTACAGTAAATAGCAATACAAAGGTGTCAGGAACAACTACAGTATATATATGTTGTCTTTACTTACACTGCATAGCTTATTAATACGATGTATGAAGACACTGCACATGTAATGTTTCAAAGGTAGTCTAAGAACATAAGGCCTCATAAACTTTGCTGTGGACAGATTTCCATTAATGCTCATTGCAGAGCACACACAACACTCCTCCTCTTCACTGTCCAGCTATTTCTCACCCTCATTTCAAGTTCGTCATCAACACACAGCGTGGATCACAGACTGCCAATTTGAATTACATGAGGGACCTGTAAGATCTCCCTGCAAATTGAATTTCCTGGTAGAGAGTCATTCTTCTCCTGTCACCGAGGTCCCTCTCAAGAATGTTGCATCCTCAGTGAGCTTGCAGGAAACAGTGTTGGACACACACACTGATTTATTCTGACTAGGGCATTCTGTGGTGTTAATGTTCACTTAAATACATCATATACAATGTAATCATATTACAGTTTGTGTGTGTGTGTGTGTGCGCGCTGTTGCAATGCTGACTGTAAATTTCCTCTGTCAAGTCTGGCGTATGTCATATGAGGAGATACAGACAGTTGTAGCCAAAATATGTAATGCAAGAAGTACTGTTGTATGTAAGAGCAAAATCAAAACCCAGCTACAGAGCATTTAAAAGTATTGTGAAATATCATGAAGATCATAATTACAATAAATATGGAGAATGAAGCTTGGCAAATTTCATTCTTTCACATCATATTTCTTGTATTTTGCTGCTAAAATAATTCGTAAGTCATAATAAGTCATTTTCTTTATAGACCGAAAGTTTGGCGTTTCTCAACCACTTTTTTTTTTTTTTTATTTTAAAATGTCTCATCAGCCGAGAGAGCAGGAAACATTTAAGAGGAACGTCTAGGCCTTGTATAGACCTTCTAGGTCACTGGTGAAAACCGTATTTAGTAACAAAAGGAGATGAAACAACAGATATAATGCTCAGCTGCTCTGAATATCCAGAAAGATCTGGCAAAATATACAGGAGATGGCACACACTTCTAACCTGATCTAAGCATGTTAGGGCTGGACCTGAAAAGCAGAAGATGAAAAAAAAGAAAGAAGAACAACAAGAGTAGAAAGAAGAAGAAAAACAACTGAGAGTATGACATGTAACTGGCACTGTTGCAATGGAAAAACCTTGCACAGGTATTTCGGGACATATATTGTGTGTATACTGAAATTCAGAAACTCACTTTTTCTATAGTCTAGACTGTGTGCTTACATTTGTCACCCCTTTTATGTACAAAGTATGTTCATCATAATCTGTTTTCAAAGTAAAGTTTTTTTTTTAACCTTTGAATTGGTATCTGTAGAACAATTTACCAGCTGTAGAAAGATGCTATAACTGTAAAAGATGTAATTATCCAATTGGTTTTTAGATTTTTTTTATTATTATTATTCATCATACAACACCTTCTTCATTTCCACAATGTACTGAATACTGACAACATCTGGTATTCTGTTACACATTTTACATTACAACTCAAGGGTTAAAAGGCATACACAATGAAGCACACATAAGAAAAATATGTCAGCAAGAGGAGTTCACTAGAGGCAAACACCTTCAGAGCCCAGTTCACTCCTGTGTATTGACTCAAAACTCCCGTGATCTAAGCTGTGCAGTTTACAGTTGGATTGTGAAGATTCAGGACTGAAATATTATTCATAAGATCAGGTAGAGTTCCTGCTGTAAACAAAACAGTTTATGGCTTTAATCTGGAGTCAGAGCCCTCACATGTTGCTTGTGAATGTGTTGAGAAATCAGAAATCAGAAATACTTTATTTATCCCTGAGGGGAAATTGGGTAAAATTGGGTCTTAGCCGTCAACTTACTTCCTCAATTAGCCTTTATATCCAATATTTTGCAAACTTGTCTATTTTCTACATGCTTCTCCATCACGATTCTATTACTGATCTGTGAGACACAAAAAACAACAAGCATGACACTCACTGTGCCTACTGATATACATATGAAGCAGCTCTGAAAGCAGATGGCAGGAGAATAGAAACACTCATACAAGATGGCAGAAGGAGGAACAAAATGCAAGTTTGAAGAAAAGCAACGCTGGGATCTCAGCGCTCAATGTGAGAGACTGGACTCCTGATATGAGCTGGCGTACCATCTGGCTTCATAAACCTGGGAACAGTGAGGCTTCCCACCACATTATTACCACATTATTATGTTGGAATCATACACAGAAACAAGCAAAATAAACAAAATATAATTGAATTAACTAAAAGTGCGTTTGTGAAAAGCAATTCTAACAAATGAATTCCAGCTTTCAACTTAAAAATATATTTGAATCTGCACAGAAATGCTCATCAACAATCAGCTTTCTCATCTCATGTAATGCTATATGTGCAGTGCACTGCAGTCATTGGTAGAAAAATAGTGCCTCTTAGGTTGATTGCATATACAACCCATTTCCTTGGACTTCATTCCTCAAAATGTTAATCAGTGGGTGAACCCAACAGAAGTTTCTAAAAATATATGAAAGAGATGACACAAGTCTGTAGTGTTCATCAGGGGAAACGCCCATTTTCAACCTGTCAATTACACAGTCACTTCCTGGACCAGTAATGACACTGGAATGTGAAAGAACATCTGTGTGGGGGAGCATCCGCATCCAAGGAACATAAATGTGTGCAAATTTATGAATTCATATTTTGGGAACTGTCATGAGACACTTAAAACAGAATGTGCCTCACTCTGATTCATACTAGATTAAGTTTTTGGCTCAGAGCTGAATAGTCTTGCTCATCAATGTCAACAATATCTTCCATGTTCAGGTCCAAGGCTTAAATTAGCAACATGTTGTCGTATTAACTCATGAACGAATAGAGCAGGACATGTGATTAATGAAGTATGTAACAATTTGTTAGAACGATAATGTCATTCATCTGATACATTAATTTAGAGGGATTTGAAAGATATGTTATACAAGGACAACAGAGACATGCAGAGTGTGAGAGGACAGTGCAAGAAATTCAAAATTCTGTGTTATTGCAGTGTTGTAGGTAGGTAGTTTGGAGCAGCAGACGACATCTGATACAGGACGTCCCACAGTTGCATCATCGATGGAAAGCATGAGATGATATGAGCTTGTTGTCCAGGGTGGATCCAGCAGGGACCTCAGAGGGACCCAGAAGCACTCTGGTTTGTATGTGTCTCAATACAGCTGTACTGCAATGCCCTTCCTCACTGAGGGACCTCAGGAACCAGTGGATGCAAGGAGGAGGCTTCGGTACTGGAGCCAAAGGGGAAGGAGAGACAGGTTTTAGTTACTGCACATGGAAAATGGGATGTACCTTACAGGACCTGGGAAGGAGCCACTGAAGTGAGGTGGGTCGTAACAGAAGTCAGTTTGCTTCGTTGCAAGCTGGTCTCTTATGCCCCTTTTCCACCAAAAAGAACCTGGTGCTAGTTTGGTGCTGGTGCTAGAGCCAGTGCTTAACTGGTTCCAACAAAGAACCAGTTTGCTTCTCCATCGGCCAAGAGCCAAGCGGAGTCGAGTCAGAGCCACGTCATTACGTCAGCGTGATCACGTGGGTGTGCGAGACGCTCGCTTGGAATCACAATAACAAACATGGACGACCCACCGTAGCGATGCAAATATTGCTCGTGTGTTTACAAGCCTACATTGCAGTCCAGAGGCGAAAAACGCAATTATTGTCGAAGACAGTTCAAGAGTACAGACAGCTTCTAGCAGTCCACAGGCTGTGAAGTTGGTCCCACAGTCCAGCAGTGGTTCATGTGGCTTTCCTCTGCAGGCGATGAAGCGACAAAGGGACATGCTGAAACTTGATGACCTGATTAAAACTGTGCATAGTCACCAGTCAAACTCTCCAGTCTGACACAAAATGAGGTTGAAAATCTAGACTCATGCTTATCTTCAGTTAGAAAATGGACATCCTCAACAGCCTGTATGTAGACACCAGGAAACTGAATGGCAGCAGCTTGTACATAAAAGTTATAGATCACAATTCAACGATTGCACCTCTAACTTCGACAATTGCATCAATCCTCAGTGTCTCACAGTTAAAAATCTTGGCACCGTATTCGATCCCCATCTCTTATTTGACATATTACACAATAATATCACCAAACTGCATTATTGCCTCTTTGTAATATATATTAAGTCCACACCTCCCACAAAGCACTGGCACTTTTTTTTATAGACTTAATTACTGAAACACCAGTTTTTATAGTCTCTGCTACAAGACAGTCCAGTGCCCTGAAACCCAGTATTTCTAATGGTTTGTGATGTGCAACGAAGGATTTTTAATGCACTCAGCAAAAATCATGTGCAAACTAGTTGAACATGTACACTGATGCAGAGAGCATAACGCACACCCAATCCTATGCAAAAGCCACATTACCAAAACATAAAAAACCTTCACTAGGCTCAAAGGGCAGAGGGTCAATATTTGATCAACTTCAAGCAGTTATCTATATAGACATAAAGGTGGCAAACTTGTTAATATTTTCACTTGAACTGCATGTAAATCACAGAAAATCTTCTTAGTGATGAAGTCAATATGATGTTGAGAGATGCAGCTCTGGAAAATCTGAAAACTATCATTGTGAATGGCTTTAACCTAAACCCTATCTTAATCTGCTTCATATTGTTACTCTGCTGGGTTGCAGATAACACCTGGCAGGGAACCAATGTTGTTCTCCATTCTTTACCAGTGACCTACAGATCACAAGTTGATAACAAACAGGACACATTAAAGGCAAATAACCTGGCTATCTGCCTCATCTAATGACCTGTTTCTTGTTTGAGGCCTAAAGCTGGCCAGTGTAGTTAATAGGGAGGTGGGGTGCGGGTGGGGGAGTGGGAGTGTTGGGGACGGGGTTCGATAAAAACAAGGTCTTCTGGGAACATTGGCTAATGTTCTTGTCAACAAGTACCATGAGTCATCCATTAAAGAGATGGAACATTCCCTTCAATCTGTGGGGGGAGAAAAAAGTCTCAAATCTAAAATAGGTCCTGCCATTAAAATGTTTCAAATTTACTCTATTGATCACAGGATGCATTAGTTTTTGCGTAAAAACACTGAGTGCAATATTTGTTGATTACATGGTCAAACTTTTTATCTCTTGTGTACTTGGATGTTTCTCTGTCTGAAAGAGCTCTGGCTGTTTTGCATGTTGTGCATCCTGGTGACATCACAGATCAATCCTAATCCCTCACATATGAAGCCTCTTAGAATAAAATGACGTAAGTAAAAGAAGACATGGCCAGCATCGGCTCCTGGCTGCTTAAATCAAGCACATGATTTAAAAAAAAAAGATAGACCAGTTACTATAAAAGATTAGGGACAAAAAAAGTAATATTTTACATTGCAATTGATGTTTAATGAAAATTGAGAGTTAACATTCAAATCTCTGTTTCTAGAACTGATTTTGGGATGTTTTTATTTATTTCTCTGTTCTGCATCAGCCTCCGCAGTGTGATGTATAACAGAAATCAGAACTAGGCACAGACATGTGGATAAGCCTACATTATGCTGAACTGTGAACAATTACAAAGGCAGCTATATAAGCGAGTCAGGAGTGTAAGTCGAGTGTCAGTTCACCCTCACATGCATAACATGGGTCATTTTGTCATTTTTCCATGTATTCCAGAAGAAACTTGTTTTGATCTCTTTTCAATTTGCATTGTATGATTGCTCAAAATAAGCAAATGAATTATGGTGCCTCCCCTCCCCCATCTCCCTGTGGTTTGATTGAATGCGCCTACCGTGACAAAGTGAAGCCTGAGCCCCACCACCGCCAGCAAACAGCACCAGTCAGGGCACTGGGCCAGTTTGTGTTGGCGTTGATTAATACTCCCTGAGACAAGACCACTAACTTTTTAAGGCTAGCTGTTTTTCGTAACAATAAAAGTGTAAAAACAGCAAGATCGGATTATCACTGGGAACAGTTTCAGCAAAGTCAAGAGGTGGTGTGATGTCATCAAAACCACCAGGCCGACCAGCTGGATTATTGATGTGTTTGCCTTGTCAAGTTTGAGTTTGGCAAGTTTGCGTTTTGTGTAACCAAAGCAGCGACAGAGCACGAGAGTTCCCTCAACTTGTTCAACCAGCTCCACATTATGAGAGAAGTGAAAATCATCAACTTTCAGGTTTTCTGTCTTAGCCTGGAGTTATAGCTCTGCAACATGGTTCCTAATGTCCGAGTTTAGCAAAACAGCCTTGAAATACTTTGCACCTGATAATAGAATGAATTCCATTGAACAGAACATGAAAGTATGCCACACAAAGTGGACAAATGTAAAACTATTTAGCTGTGAGTTCTGCCAAAGTCATTCTTCCAATTTAAGTCAATCCCCTCTCACTACGAAATAATTGGGGTATATTATACATTTCCTTTGAGTCCCATGAGCATTTCCATGTTTTAATTTTTAATTGTGGAAAAATGTGCGTCACTGACAGTTTGAAGAGTTCAAGCAATGCCTGTATTTGTCTGAAAAATTCACAACGGTGTCCTTTAAAATGATACCCAATACAATATGACAAAACACTGATAAAGGGCCTGAACATTAGTCTAAACTGGGATATGTACTGCTGTCTAAAATGCAAAAATGTGGTTCATGAGCAGATTACTGTTACAAAGTTGCCACTCAGGAATGTTTATCATATCAAATTATCATAATGAGTATGTTTTGCCACCTTGAGTGGTACTGGAAAGTGGTCTGGCCCATGACTCACAGCAGCTGTCCTGTCACTCTGTGTTCCCACATTTCAACAGGACACCATGGGGGACACGGTCATGAGCCTTTTCCAAGTCTACAAAAGTACATGTAAACCAGACTGCTGAACTCCCATGACCCCTATGTTATCCTTGCAAGGCCACAGAATTGGTCCGCACACAGATGAGCTTTTGGATGCTTCTGCTCTTAATATTAATTTGTTTCAATGTCTTTTCAAAATAATTGTCCAGCTATTTCTTGATATTTTCAGAGCCAGTTAATAAATAAAGTTGTTCCAGTAGCAAGCTTTCAGCAGTCAGTACCATCCACAGTACATTGTGATGTAGATGTTTGTAAGCACTTCCTGCTGAAACAAGGCAGCTATCCCTGTCATCATCAAAGTCAGACCATCCACAGAGATGCTGAGCTTGGTTTTGGCTTCCAAGGCCATTCAGCAGTGGTGAGCTGTGTACCAAAGAAGGAAAAGCCTCTCATTCTGCTGAGTACCGTGTACCATCCCAAAATAGTGGCTGAGTAGACAACAAAGACAAATGAGTTGTATAACGAGAGCCTTGGATGTCTGTAGCTTTTTGCCTCTTGGACTGTGACTGACTTTTCAAGTATCCAACCGCTAGTAGGCCTTGCCACATGTAGTAGATAGTTAAAGAAAGTGAGTGTTCATCGGTGTCTGATACAGTAACGTGCAGATTGCACAAGGTGCTCCTGAGGAAGACAAAAGAAGGGAGAAAAAGGGAACTGTCATGACTACAACAGAAGCCCAAAAGAAGGGCTGACTTCAAGAACTCTCACATAGAGTGACAGACTGACATAGAGTACATCGGAAAATTTGGTTCCTTGGTTTCTCCGCAGCTTTTAATGGTATGCAACCTCACAACCTCTGCACCAACCTGCAACCTCTATCTTATCCTCCAGATAATAGACTTCCTCCTCTAAAAGGGACTATATGTCAAAAAACTTAATCCGTTCTACTCACATCCACCGGTGCCCCTCAAGGAACGGTGATTTCTTCCATTCCCGTCTCTATTTACATCAAAAACCTGAGGCAATGTGAGTGTGGTACTTAATTATGCAGATGACATCATTCTCGCTGACAGTTCTAACAGTGCAGCTCATTTTGATGGGGCAAGACTACACTGCTCTTTCACTGAATTAATGTGTAGATGATGAGGGAGCTTCTTGACTGACCTTATCCTATAGTCAATTCTCAGTGGAGAACTTGTGGACAGGATCACATACTTTGGAAAAGCCCTCAACAGTGGGCTGACCTGAAATGGTAATGCATAGAGGATTGTGAGGAGGTGTCAGTGAAGGATCTACTTTGCAGACTGAGGTGAACTAGCAATCCTCTGAAACCATTACACCCAACACATAGCTTCATAACCTTCAAACTCCTGTCTTGGCTTAGGGGACTCTAATGGACAGAGGTAAACTGTGGAGAGTGCCTTTTCTAGGGACCAAGCTTTGAGGGCAGGAGGTCTCAATGAGCTGGAGGACCAGAGGGAGGTAAAAAAGCATGCAGCATTGCAGAGGACACAACACATATCCACAATAGCTGCTATAAAATATTACCCTCAGGCAGACGGTACTGTATGTTATCCTTAGCATGAAGTCTAACAGGCTCAGGGAAAGCTTCATCCTTTGGGCCACTCCTGAATCACAAGCCCGGCTCCTTTTCTCATGCCACAGAAGACTTTTTAAGGTATTTTTCCAATGTAATAGTGCTGCCAAAGTTAATGTGATTAAGTGGTTGATTTGAGGATCTTAACAATTACAAAAATAATTCAAATTAATGTAATGTTACAGTATCTTTGGTTCATCTTTAAACCACTTTTAACCCTTAACCCCAGTCTGTGTCACACCTGATGCATGCTGTTAGTACTGAGCTTCTGAATACTGATAACGGAGAACAAGACAACCTGTGGTCCGCTGGATGGCAAGCTTTCAAGATGCTTCCTGATGGATTTCTGGATAGAAATAAAGTCATGTGGATATACTGCAATATTGAAATGTCGTTCGGATCGTATCGGAGTATCGGAGTTTAAATGGGGCTGCATCCAGTGAATTCTGCTGCTGCACTCCACCCAAACTAATTATTTTGATAACAGAACTCTAACACTGTGGTGCACATTACGTACTGTACATAGCTTGCTTCTCTGTGACTGACTTTACAAAATAAATTTATGACTACAATATTGCAGAGCCATAAAAACTACCTGGTTAGCAAGCTGTCACGTCCTTTTCTTTATTTGAACTGTTATCTTTGTTCAAGGATGACAGATGACACAAGCAATATAAGTATTATTACAACTCCGGTCCCACGGGTTATTTTGTTTCATCATCATCATTAGAAATTTGAACAAACCAAGAGGTCACTAACCAGAAACAGCTTTTGGCACTTGACTCAGACTCCACATGGCGTGATAATGATGCTTCCAGGTGCTCAGTAATGTACAGCCCCAGTGAATGACCTAATTACAGTGTGTCAAGGCAGTGTTGAGGCTAAGATGGGTCAATAGAGGTGGTGCCTGCAGACAGCTTATGGTTTAAGCACTCTCACTGGCTACTGCTTGTGAGGACTTTGCTAACTGCTGGTGAGGGCTTTTTCATCATGTGACACACAGTAGGCAATTGTCTACTGTATATCAATTACTTGTATGGCCTAATAGGCCTATATATTAATACACTGGACATACAAACACCATGCAAAGCAGTTAAAACACAAAAGCGGCACTCACATGGTCAAGTGTGTACCACATATCGAGGCTGAGTGCTTACCGCAGCGGCCTTGGTTCAGCTGTGGCCCGGGCCCTTCGCTGCCCTGCCTTTCCTGTCTCTCTCTGTGCTATTACTATCAAATAAAGCAGACATGACAAAAAATAGGTTAAACCTCACCACTGCACCAAAGAGAAGCTAGCTATCTTTGTACACAGACCTTCTCAAACCTATTTTAAATTTAGACGGCAATTGCAGCATCTGCTCAACAAAGTTACCAGTCAGTGCACTAATTAATGTCTTTCCCACCATCATTCTTTTTAGTTACACTTCATCAGAAGCCTGTCTACTGACTATCCTGAACTGTAATCTCAATACCACCTGAACACGGATGTAATGTGTGGTTTGCTTCACAATGTAACTGGTTTAAGCTGTTCTACATTGAGACCCAGTGGATTTATTTGATGTGTGTGTGTATGTGCAGACCTACGTGAACATGTGCAATCAAGAACTAACTGACCAACACACATTTTTATTATTTGATTACTTTTTTATGCCGGTAGCTTGAGCTCAGCTACTTAAGAATATGGACAAAGATCCTTCCATCTAAAGTAAATGCAATCCCATTCTATCTGTCACACATGGCCAGCCACTAATGAGAGGGTGAACACGTCTCTACCAAGCTGATTACTGCACAAGCCTGTAATCTGGGAACATCTGCAGCTTGACGTGTCTGTCGCCACTGGTCTCCACTGTGTGAGAATCCTGCCAGCAGCAGCTTTGACTACTTTCGCTGAGCTTAGAAAGAATTACCTCAATTTAGCCTCCTACAGTCGACTGACCAAGCATACCAGCTAGTGTGCGTTGCAAGAGGCAGAAATACATGACAAATATGTTCTATGCATAATTTTGTGTGTATATAGAACATCTTTGTGCATTAGAGCCTAGATATTTGAAGATTAGTACCTAGGGACAGTCATTTGTACTTCAGAGTATATTCGATGTAAGCAAAGAGGATTAAATTAAGATTAAAGTATGGCATAGCATGCTGAATGAACAATTGAGAGTCAGCAAAAATGCCCCTATAATGCATAACAAATCCAATGTATAATTACTTGGATTGACAGATGAACAGATAAGACTGTGCATTAACAGTTGAAATGATAATTAGAGGTTGAGTTGGATTTGGACGGCTGAAACAACCCGCCACACTTCCACAAGACTGCAAGCTGTGTCATACTGAACACAACACAAAGAAAACACTGACAACTGGTTGTGCAACTCAACCATACCACATGATTAATTCAAAAGTCTATGCAATACAAGTGTGACAGAAATCACGCAAATCATTTTAATGTCTTCATGCACTATTTTCATTCATCAGCGTTTTATTCTGCAACTTGCAGCCAAGGCTCGGCATCCTGAGCTGATGAAATCTGCAGCTGTAGGCCACGTGCTCCTGTGGAAGTTAAGACTTTGCCACGCTCACAGGCCGACTGAGTTAAATCCACAATATTCCAATTATACAGTGGAGCACTTTACCCCACTTACCGAAGTAAGTGCATTACCCACTAATCAGTGCCTGCCTGTACTTGCCAGTGCATGACCTCTCCTCATATTCATGCCAGCGCAAGTGCCTCTGGCAAATTAACTCTCATTTCCCAACCAATGTAAATGGCCTTTCATATATACAGCAGTAGCTTTAATGATTTACAATACTGCGCATGGTGTGTGGTATTTAATATTTGTCTTTGAGATATAAAAATAATGTAACAATTATGTTTCCCCATGGTTTCCTATATTAGTAACCAGGATTATAAGCTAACATTAGTGGTTAAGAAAGGATGTCCACAAACATACCTCCAACAACTAAAATCATAAACTCTTGACACATAATGAAAAACGCAAGAAGAACGACACATCTCATTTGTATGCTATCATTACAGTAATTAAATTCAAGTATAATATTTCAGCCTATTCTTTAAATATATTATTACATTTATTCTGGCATATAATAGTAAGTATCCTCATATGCAGAGTATGGCAGTATGAATGGAATTTGCTTCATCCTTTGTTTGGTAGTGACATACTTTGTGGGATTAAAGCAGTTTTCAATGAAATACATCCTGAGCAGCTGGGTCTCCTATGAAATACTGCAGGTTACTATACATAATGAGTCCTTTGGCAAAGCCTAACTCTCTGAACTCTACCCAGATCACTTGGGGGCAAAAGTCCCAGTGTTGATTCTCTAGTTATCTGGGACAACCTCAATCCCTCTCTAGTGTTAATCTATCCTTTACAGTACCATGCAATCGGTGCATGTGAGATGGGACTTGACTAAAGCGGATTTCCAGTGATCTACAAACCCCGGGTGGCATCCAGGGTCTGGGCCAGGGCCTCTTATGTAAGTCCAGCCAGCTGTGGCCGGGTGGGCAGTGCATGTAGGAAATACGTTTACGTAACATTCATTTTTTTGCCCAACTTTTTTTTCCCCATGCACAGCAGCACCTATGGCGAGTTCAACGAGTGGGCACAGGGGTGTCTAAGGTGTTATAACTATTTCAAGGAAAGTTGATTTCAGCAAGTTTGGTGTAATCCAACCCAGTTATTATGTTTTATATGGTATAAAACCACTATAAATATATAGCAGAATTTAAAGGCCTCAAGACTTTATGAATCTTATAGTATCTTTTAATATACAATCAGCTGTTATTGGTTGGTACACGGATCTTTGCTGCCTCGGGTGTATTATCACCTCAGGCAACAAATATGTAACATAATATACTCAAATGCAGATTAGATGATATGAGGGATTATTATCCAGGTCATCACTTTCAAACTTTAATAGTGCAGTTTAGTCAGTATTGTTTACAAACAATGTTTTTGTAGGGCAGCACGTCAGGAATGTATTCTGGCACTAGGATGGGTCCAAGTGACGCATCCAAGTCTTAACTTATGATCGAAGACCATGCCGCATTACATATCCAATCAGCTGCAACAGCTTAGTCTTTAACATGAATTCATCAACACATCTCTATTTTTGGTGGTATTCTCGGCGTGTAAATGTAACCAAGGAAACATGCAGCCTGTGTGTTTTTTCACTGGTTAATGTATCATTCCTCTGGAGTTCCACCCTGTGCTCTGCTCAGTTTGGATTGGACTGGAGCGCCGGTGTCTCACCTGTTAAGCTTTTTGGCCTATTTTTGAATGTTTATATGAGCATGCAACCAGAAGAGTTCATCGTCATGAGCAAAGTCCAGCTTCAGTCATTGTTTGAAGAGAAAAGGTATCATCAAGTGTTGTGTGACACCAAACTTGTTTTCCTTTACCCTAATTCATCCTGGGTATGTTCGCCGAGCATGCATGCGCTTTTTCAGTAAAGCCCTGCCTCTCACACACACAGTTACACATAATATGCCAGTGCTTGCAACACTTAACAACACCAAAGTCTTCTATCAGGAGTCAGGCTTGTCATAGTAATCGTTCTCAAATGTTCTCTCTACCTCTATCTCGAAGTGAAATACAGCATGCTAAACCACAAACGTCAGTCTCTCGGCGGCTCAGGTGCTGCTTTCCTCTGAGATCACACTAATGCTGATCTCCCACCACCTACTGCTGCACAGTCGGAGCTCAGACTCTCATCCTTTTCCCTGAGGCAGGAGAATCAGCCTGATCTGTGCTAAGCCCCGGCCTCTAAACCCCTCTCAGACGTTTGGTTGCACTCGGTGTGGGCCCACGCCGGGGTTGTGTCCCGGCCCGGTGTCTGACGGGAAGATTGTCTCCTTCCCTCCTTCCCCCCCTATTGTTCATATTTCTATTGTATTGTTCATATTTCTATTGTTTATATATTCCTTGTTTATAGTGTTTATATTGCTTGCTGCTATTTATCATCTGTTTATACTGTATATCTCTTCTAAATTTGCACATTGGCCTACATCTATGCACATTGTATACACCTATGCACATGGTATTTTGCACATTTTTTGCACATTGTTGTACTTAGATCTATAGTGTCATCTTTTATTCTTTATTTATTTATTTTTTTATTTAACCTTGTAATCTGTGGATACTGCTGAAAACTGGGAATTTCCTTCGGGATGAATAAAGTATCTCTCTATCTCTCTATCTATCTTCTCCTTCTCTCTCATCCTCCCTTCTTTCTTCTTCAAACTCTGTCTCTGACTGCTATGGTCACAGTTTCTCCCCCTTTTTCCTCCTATCTCTTTCTCCACCACAGGTAATATTTCAGCAAAGGTAAAAGGAAACAATGAAGGGAAGATAGCTCTAATCATTCTCACGTACCATAAATGCTTTCCCTCACACACACACACACACACTCTGGAGCTGCAGATAACAGCAGTTTGGTTGGAATGAAAGTTTACCTTGTACAGTCTCTCCAGGCCTCACTGGAAGACAGGCAGCGCATTTGAAAAGCCTTTCCAACACTTTCAGTAACACTTTCCAAACACTTTCCAGGGTATAATTCAGTGTGGAGGAACTGGATGGAGAGAGCTCCTGAAAGATTATGTGTTTATTGAATTTGTTAATTAATATAATCCTACATTAGAAGCATTCGAGATTAATTTGTCACACATTAACTGTTCCCTGGATGTTCTAGTCTAAAACGATGTTGGCTGTGATTTTATTTACAAACTCGATTAACACAGCTTCAACACTGAATACTCTCAAGCCCCACTGAGAAGAACAGTTCAAATGTCCAAATGAGTGAATGTCCACAGTTTTCTTGCATTACAGTTTGGCCAGATTTGCCTCTCTTACCAGGAGTTGTGCCGGGGCCACTGTATGGCCCCTAAGGCTTAAATAAACTGACCGCGTCCAGTTATGCTGCGCTGAAACTGCTGAAAGTGGAAGGAGAAAGAAAAAAGGGCCCTCTAATCAGCGAGCATCACGCAAAGAGGTGTGAAATCAGCCTCCATACTGACATTCCTCTGTGCTTTTTCAACCCTGCCCAGTAAGTTGATATTATCACCCGCAGTCCTGATGATTCAAGTTTGCTGCTAGCTTTGAAAAAAAGACTACTTTGAGAATCAACCAAACAGAAGATACATATTTAACATATTACATGCAGAGTGTGTTATCCAATCTTGCATTTCTGAACAGTGGTTTGAGTCTGCACTATACAGTGGAAGGCAGACATTGAATCTAAGGATTAATGATGCATATTATATGCAATCTATTGTTTTCATCTTCCAGAGAAATGAAGCCTAATGTTACTTTCCTGAAGTGCAGATTTTTATCACAGCCTTCCTGTCAAGATCTCACCCTGAACAGAGGCTGATACTCCTACAGTGAATACTGCTAAGAGTACGCCACAGGCTGAAGAGCTCCCTATCATTTATTGTGAGGTACATGACAAAGTCAAAGTTTGTTTGCTGAATATGCTAAAACATGAATGTTATTTTAAGAATTGAGCCACAGTGTTAGGCCTGCCACAGTGTTTCAGCAGCTGTGACACTTTAAACATTTAAACATTTAGAGTTGGCCCACTTGAGAAGGTGACTTATTTCCTGTGTTGTATCTTCTTCTCACATCAAGTAACCATCACTTGTCTGTTTGTAACCTGAAGGGATGTGATGATATTGCTAAAAATAACAACAACAAAACCTGTGTTCATACTATATAGAGAGACATATAACTTTTGTAAACTAACATTAAAGGGTAGAAGAAGAAAATTGCCACCATAGAGAGGACAAGGATGTGTGTAGATGTATGAGATCTAAATTTGCTTAATTTGATTTATCTGTGTTTTAATTAATAATATATTTACGATATTTATATTTTCAGATTGTTCATGACCTTCCGTGACCCCCCACCATCACAGTTGTTTATGCGTCTCTGTGGCGTCTCTGGTAAAAGAATGACTTTCCAGGAAAGACTTTGATCAGCACAGTAAAATATTTTATTCTGGTAAATATGTCACACCGCAGAGTTGTGGGTCCCGGGGCTTGTGACCATTTGAACTCTATTGCATAATATGTGTGTGTGTGTGTGTGTGTGACGGGTGTTTTCACTGCCGACCCATTAGGTACACATGTTGCTCAAGAGCAACTGAAATACTTTTGCTCCGTGTTACACCTGGTGCAGCGCCTTTTAAATAAGCAGCAGCTGAAACTCTCGAGTGAGAACATGGGCGGTGACTGGTAGATACACACATGATATGAATGAGATGTATGTGTATTCATTGTTTAAATTTCATGTTTGGTGGTTGAAATTATATTTAAAGACAAATACTACAAATTAATGACAAACCAATAGCATTCATCTTGCACTGCAGTGGAAGTCAGTACGTGAGGATCGTGGGCACACTGCTCGCTCGAAAGAAACAACACTGAAAATGCAAAACTTGCCAAGACATAATCCCAAAGCAAACACCAGAAACAGCAGAGGTAACGAGTGACATGTGGCCGTATCAGCCTCGGTTGCTTAAGTACAAGCATCTCGTGAATTTCTGGTGCAACGGGAGCTCGTCCAGCGAACACGGAAAACAAGATATGAGAGAGTTCACTGTATTTTGTTCTAAATATTTCAAACATGAGAGCAAGTTTTTTTTTTTCCTCCCTGCACAACAAACCTCCTCTTCCCTGTTTGCATGAATGGCCGGTCTCTGTGGACCAAAGCCCAAGCAGAAGCCATTAATTGCAACATAAGATATGAGAGCTGGGCTGGGGCTTGGCATTTTCCCAAGTCACAGAATGTACCTGGGAAAACGCCAATTCCAGCAGCAAAAGTTAATACGGGCCACAGTGGATCTGTCTGTGTCTCAGATTGCATGGATGCAGAGGACCTGTGTCAGAGAGGCATGCCGAAATCTGTCCATACCAGCTTTTGCAGCTTGAGTCTTCAGTCTTAATTAAAAGGCATATTTTGCCTCTTTTATCATGTACAACCACACGCTGTGCTGCATACTGTACGGTCAAGTACTTTGTGATGGAAAACAACCAAGGCAATAATGTGTTGCAGAATGTCCAAGTTAATTTTTACTTTTCCCAGTTGCAGGGCCTTTTTTTATGCATGTGTGTGTGTGTGTGGTGGTGGTGGGTGGGGGGAGGTTATGACTGTCTGTCTGCACATACATGCACTTTGCCTCCTTTTTTACCCTGTGCCCTATAGATAACGATGCACACTGCTGGTCACATAGTATTGATCAGTGTTTGTAAAATAGATTACATACGAGGCAACCGGCCCCCCTCCCGTCCCGTCCCGTCCCGACCCCCATCCTCCGCTCAGCTGGAAGCAGGCTGACATCACCGAGATGGCCCATCAAGATACATCTATCTCTGTGATTCACTAACCAGACTCCTCTCCAGTCCATATCTCAGCTTGCTCTCTCAGATTGCGCAGCCCCGCTGTATTGACGCCACCATGTATTATTCATGCTTGCTTTCATTTCTAAGTGAAATCATGGCGGTGAATGCCGAGGGCGTGTGCTGGAGTGATGGGCTAGGTGAGCGCCCTGAGACACACACACACACACACACACCACGATCCATGGCAGCGACTGCAGATTCACACTAATGACAAACGGCAACAAAAGGAACGGGGTCAGTGGATTGTTGGTTGATTTAAAGGTTTTCAAGACACTTTTGTCATTGATATTTGTCATCAGATGTATTTAGCGAAAGCCTTCCAGACATTTGCAAGTGATATGTCTCCATGGCACAGAGCAATTATTAAGACATTTATCACAAGACGTTTTTATGCACATTGCTTTTACATAATAGAGGTAAAGACTACACATCTGGCCCTGTGGTGTTAAAGGTGTTCATACTGAGAAATCCTGCAATTGCTTACTCCTTTGAACGTAGTGTAAGTGATTGTGTAGTTATCCATCACTGCTACAATGTCCAACATGAATTTAGCAGCTCCACAGGAAGAGAGGAAACTCAACAAACTACTAAGGGCCACGTCATAAGATATAAATAAAAGATGTCAATAAAAGTGAGAGTGCCCAGACTGAATTGTTCAGTGCCGAGGAGACAATTCAAACATCCTGCATGCAGCCGGCGATGCTAAAGTGGCAATCACAGCAAACCTATTATCTGTTATCGGGCTCCGGTCTTGCTCCTAATGCTGCGCTCTTAACTTGAAGAGTGAAGATTATTCAAATGTGGCCGAGATTAGAGGCCTCTGCGGTGACCGGCTCCACATCCTCATTGATGTCAAATTGAGCGATTTAGGTCAGGCGAGCCTCGCTATCTGTAGTGTGGGCTAAATCTGGCCATGGGAAAGCTTTGACTTTACAAGCTCAGCCACCTCTGTGGTGACGGCGGCGGCTGTCCTTAATACCTGAACACAATACACTTCCCACCATCAGCCCCATCCCCACACCCCGGGAGGATTTTATTTACCTAAATATTCCTGCTTAGTAACACTGTAGCTGTGTGTGGACGCCGCTCCACGTGTGTTGTGATCATGAGAAGCCAATTAATGAGGAGATGCAGGGATCATAGGAATTAACAGCAATTACGTGTCATGAAGAGGGTCCTAATGTTTACCATGGCGTACCAGGGCCAAAAAACATCAAGAATAAAAAAGATAAGAAAAGAGTGTAAGAATATAAGAAATCTTTTTCTTATGCTTATCTTTCTTATACTCATACTTAGATAGAAACTATAGGAAACTATTTTTCCCATAGTTTTTCTCATAAATTTACCTCTTTAATCTTAGAGAATTTCCAAGTTTTTTCTCTTAAATGTACGACTTTAATCTTGAGTTTTCTGTTCTCAGTGTAATTTTTTTTCTTCCTACAGTGACCCAAGCATGCTGTTGTAAACATGTGTTGTGCTGATGCATGGATGTTCCCTGCTCTGATTAAATAGTTCTTTTCCACTGTCAGGGAGGAACCTGGGACTTGCCAGAACTGGCAATGCTCAGCGACTGCCTTTTACTTCCTTCTCCACTGCATGAAGAGCTGTGAAGCTGTGAAGGCCAGAAAGTGCTCAGTAAAAAATCTTAGTCTTGCTCTTTTTGTTGTCTTGCTTTATTTTTCCCGCCCAATTTGGCTGCATGTGCAGGGGACATGCAGCTCTCCCAAATGCAGTTACATTTTTAAATACACTTTTAACCACTGATATCTAATATTTATATTTTTATTTTATTAAAGAGTGTTCAGTCCAACAATAATCACTGTCAGAAACAAAAGTTCCTATAGGAAGTAGTATCTGTGCCATCTAAAGACAACAGATTGTTTCACTGAACAGGCATCAGTTTTTTTTTTTTTTTTTTTTTTTTTAAAGGGGACAAGGTACATTGATCACATGCATTGCATAAAATGTACCAGATTTACCGATCAGGCTATTTTGCATCTGTAGTCCCTGGCAGGTTGATGTTGCAAAAGATAAGGTATCATCATGTCTGAATATTTAGAATTTTACTTTTTATTCCCACAAAGGGAAGAGCTGTGTGTATTAAATTTTGCAGCTTGTGATCAGTAATTTCTTTCAAATATGGAGCTTAAACACAGAGCTGGGTCTTATTCATTTTTATCTTGAGAATACTTGCAACGACACACAGGTAAAGTGCTCGTCCTCTGTGTGTCTGCAGAGAGCCGCTGCACAACAGGAACAGCAGCGTGAGCAAAAAACTGCCAAAGCTTGTAGATGGTGTGGCACTGCCCTCTGTTGGTGGAGAGATATCTATCTATCTATCTATCTATCTATCTATCTATCTATCTATGATGGATGGCTACATGCTACATAAATTATAGTTGTTTGACTGGATCTCAAAAGAATATACAATGTTATATTCTTGATTAAAAATCTTAAACTGATTTTAAAAGTTGCAAGAAAAAAAATTAAAGTCACTCTGCTGATGAACACACTTTAAAGGAAATGTACATATTATTGACACATTTTACAGCTTGGTATAAAATTAAGTATAGTAAGTAGTAGGACACATTAAGTACACACATACACACAAACAAACAAAAAGCATAAAATAATCACATAATGCTGGCATCATTAAAAAAACAAACAAACAAACAAAACTATACTCAGCTCACTTGTAATTCTGTGGAAGTTTTGCACACTTTCATGCAACGTGTGTGTTCCTCAGGCAACAGCTGACATCAAACTACAGGGTGTCCACTTGTAGTGAAGGAAGGCAAGAGTTTTTCATGTGTTCTATATTTTGTAAATGTCTTGTAGCGCTGCTGTACATAACAAAATAACTCTACAGAGGATAACAATGCACTTTACATGCAGACTCAGAGGTGTTACTTCCCTCTCTAGCTGATGTTGAGCTGTGGTTTCCTCGGGAGAAGTGGAGGAGAGAGGTTCTGAGAAGCCATATCTGTTTGGCTGTTTAGGTTCCACAGAAACATAATAACTAATCACACAACAAAAGGCAGTTATTATACAGGGATGTGGCTGGAGCCCCTCAGCCTACTTGTGCTTTGCCTTTTGGCTCTTACATATAGTGCAGTTTACATTTCAGTGCCTATATATGAGTGGGCCAAATTCCCAAAGCATGTACGCCAACAGAAACAAATGAGGAATTAAAAACTCGAATTTTGTCACTGCATTTTATTTTCAGTATTACGCAACATTAGAAGTATAAATATCTGTTTTAATATACAACATCTATGACATCCATAGAGCTTTCCTTGGGCAAAATACAAAACTCAAACACTTTTTTTATTGCACAGATCCTAAAAGACAAACCATAGTAAGCGAGTTCAGCTAATACTAGTTTTGCACAGAGGGGAAAAAGAGGAAACTGAAAAGACAAGCAGACAGAGGCCCCTGACAGACGATGAAAAGACATTGATTACTGCACAAACAAATGTTCTCATTGAACGTCACAACTTGGTGGCAAAGGAACAAAGTCACACACACACTACTATAAATGTACATCATCTGTGACATAGGACATAGAACATAGATTTGGCAAATCAACAATATACAAAATATACATCCATGATGCTTTGTAAACAAACATTGAATGTGCTTTGAGAATTTAAATGTCAGTTGTCACACAAATAAAGGCATGGGGGAGAAAAAAAACAAGAAAACAAAACAAAACAAAACAGAGATGCTCAATTGCTCAAATGAAGTTTTGTGGTTCATTTCAATCTGCATTCAGAGCCAGTTTGAAAGAGGACGGCTATACGAGTTACGAGCCATTCTCAGCTCCAATCTCCCGCTTTTACGCTCCCCCTTCACTTGAATGGGGATTATCGGCAAACATTAAGGTGCATTTGTTCTCCCACAAAACATTAGCAAAACATTTACGATATCTAATGCGAGTAAACATCAGATTCTGATAACATTGAAGTTTCTACAATCAATCAATCTCAATGATGTGTTTGAGTTTGCATTCTTGGATACAGTATACCGTTTAGATACATTATATTCTGTGTCCCGTTTAGACAGAGAATCTTCCTTTTCTCTCTTCAACATATACTGTAGTAGACATGGTTATTGTTTTGATATAGCCAGCACAACAGAGCAAATACTGCATAAGATACTTGGAGTCCTAGGCTACTTTCTGGTTGATATTTAGGGTTTGCAATTTAAAGGCATCTACAGTACGGACACAAATGTGTGTGTGTAAGAGTATGTGTACATAGAGGAAAGTGAATTCTGATACACAACAATATACATGTATAGTACCAAGTATTCTCACGTCACCATCAACTATATGTTGTGGACATGAACTATGCTATGCAAATCTTCATGATTCCTCGTAGATTTTTTTTTTCTTCACCTATGTATAGCTGTAAGCCAAGTGCTGAACTGCTTAGTCCGTAGAGATAGAAACACTAACACGTAACTTGAACAACGTCGGGACTAAAGCGTGAAATCAAAATCTGCGGTAACCCTGGCATTCGAGCACTGTGTGTGAACTTGAAAATGAACCCTTTAAAAATACATCTTAACCAAACCATGCTTGAGCTTGTTTTGATTCTGGGCAGCCATGGACAGAATCTGAGATGACGCCCAAAGACGCTATTAAACTACTACGAGAATCTATTGGCAAACATACACAGAGTTGCTGGTTCATCTTGTTTATCAACACAAGGAAGTCCGCTCTACACAATCTGAATATTTCTGATTTTACACAGTCATTATTCTTCGACCCATAGTAAGCCAGTGATTCATTAATATGGCATTATCAACAATAAAGACATTCTTGGGAAATGCTTACAGCCCTCACAGTTTTGTTATATAATGCTACATTATTAGAAATAGCCCAGTTACCCCCTCATGCCTTATTTTTCTCTCTTCAAGTAAATTTTAGAGCATGTAATAACATGTTAAATCACAGAGGATGCCTTTTTTTATACATCATGTTAGCTTACTTCAGACCACAGAGTTATCAAGCAGAACATGATTCTCTAATATTGAATATACAAACATGACATTGCAAAATATATACATATAATACAAAGAACAATCATGTAAGCCCATGTATCCCCGTCTTTACAGTATTGTCATATTTACATTTTTGCATAAAAATCAAAATTTTAAAAATGTACAGATGTCAGAGGAATGTGAATAACACCACGACTTGCTAAGAACAGCAAGTTTTAATTTCCCATTAATTCTAAGGCCCCTTTACTAAATTTCCAGAACTGTAAGATGATTCCCAATTTCCAAAGTTCTACGAGAGAAGCACAGGACATAGTGCATTCCCTCTGTGTACCACTAGACAAACAAATAGCACACTCCACCTCGACTTAAAAAAATAAACAAATTAACCAGTTACCCAATTACCCTGAACAGAAATAATTGCGATATTCATCTCTGCATTTGCTGATAGTGAATTGTGAGTCAGCAATCTCACACTACTAAATGGCTAATCAAAAGTGTTTAGTCTACTGCATTAGAAGTCCTCCACCATCAGAACCAGGTGCGCCACGCCCAGAAGTAAGAGTGCAATTCAAAATCATTTATGGCACTGACTATACAGTACAGCACAACCTTTGTAAGGCTCCTCCCTATTGTCCCTGACATGCTGATTGCACAATGCATCCTGCTATCAACAGAAATAAAACATTCACTTGACAAAAAAATTGAAACTCTAACATCAGAATTACAAGAAATAATCAGCAAACCACTGAACTACATTCAGTCCTCTAGACATTTCCATGGGTTGTTGTAAATATTCTTGTTAAATGCACATGTACATTGTAACACACGCACACACACATGCACACTCACAAACAGACACACACACCGACCACTCTATCAGCATAATGAACACAGTAACAGCTTCACCGGTCCTCAAACAAAGAAGAAGGCATGATGATGCTTGCACAAAACATTTCTTAAACTCAAAATCTCTAAAACAATATTGTTGGCTGTTATGTTCAATCCCCCCTTTTACTTTTTGTTGGTGGAACTACGTGGTGACTCCTTCTGCTGTTTGCACCGAGCAGTGTCTTTGTCCGAACCTGTGCCGCTGTCTTTTGACGCAGAGGTAACAGCTCTCGGTGCGTCTCTTCGTGTGTTTTTCTGTGCAGACGCAGCCTCATGAGCAGTTTCTTTTTTCTTCCTCTCGGCCTGGTCCTTGCGGCTGGAGGACACTTGTTTGTCAGAGGTGGTAGCTCTGGAATCGTGTGTGCCATACCTGGACCCTGACACATCAGCTCCGCCAGGGCCCTTGTGAGTGTCCAATCTGGTTCCCTCAGACCGGGGGCCTTCTTTGGACACCTTGACTACAGGCTCCTGAGCTGTGCAGCTGGGGGCCCTGCCTGAGAGAGCTCCACTGCTTGGTGGATGTGCTTCTCTTTTTACTGCAGGATTTTGCAGCACTGGTGGACGATCAGACTGGGAGGGAACATCTGACTGTGGCGCAGGCTCCTTCCTGAGCTGCTGTGGCTGAAGTGCAGTAGGAGTTGACACAGCATCTTTTGGTTTCGAGTCAACATAGTCTTTAACGACTGGAGGTTGGGTTTTGGGTGAGGGCTCTTTGTGTTTGGCATCAAGACTTTGTTTTACAACTTGTGTTGGAGCTACAGAGGGCTTTAGAGCTGAAGGTGCGGTTAGAGTTTTAGGAGGGAGAGATTTGAGTTTCGAGTCCATATTTTCTTTTATTATATGAGCTGAGGTTGCTACAACGCTTTTGGGTTGGATTTCACTTTGCTTTGTATCAATACTTTCTCTGGTAGCAGGAGTTGCGGGTGTCAGCTGCACTGATTTTTCCCGTTTCAAGTCAGAGCTGAGTCCAGTGGTTTGCAGCGAAGTTTCTTTCTGTTTAGGGTCATGTATCACTTGACTGGGTTTTACTGAGAGTGTGGGTTCTTTAGAGAAATCTCTCCCTTTTGAATCTACACCGCCCCTGACTACTGGAACAGGAGTTGTACTAGGAGACTTCACATTAGCCGTCTTAGTCTCCTTCTCTGTCTTCTTAGCAGTGTGCGATGCAGGCTGGGTGTCAGGCCTTGAATTACTTTTGGGACTCAACACAGTTTCGGTTGCATGTGCTGTAGATGACTGCTTCGGTTTGATTGTTGGGGCTGTGATAATCTCTTTCACACTGACTTCAGTTTTCTCTTTTTTGCAGATGGAATGTTCTGCCTCAGGTGATTTGGGTCGTGCTTTCTCAAGTGGATGGTTAGCTGATAGCAGCTGCTCTGTCTCTTTATTCTCCACATTGCCTCTGTTCTTTGTCTTTGGTGATATAGGATCATCTCTCTTCTGCTTCGGTTTGCTACTACTCTCTATTGCACCGACAAGCACAGTGTTATCCTTCTTTTGATTTGCATTCAGCGTGACTTCTACAGCCCCATTTAATGAGGCTGCTGTGTTCACCGCTCCTTTAGAAACACCTCCCTGCTGCTCCACTTTTGAGCTAGCCTCCACTTTTCCAGGGGCATTATTTTCAGCTGTGGCACATGTGTTGATTTCTTTCTTAAAACAGGAGCTGCCTGTGCCACTGACCACCTTCACTGCTGACCTGTTAGACTGTACACTCTCCCTGCTAGTGGAACTTTCAGTGCACTCTTGACTTGGTTTTGAACTACAGGTTTTACCTCCCTCTGCAGGACCAGAGGCTGGTGTTGGGACAGAAACTTGTGGTTTGCTATGTGAAGAGGAGCTGTGGATTAACACCTGCTGTTTTGAAAGGTGCTGGACATCCTCTAGAATGTAGTGCACAGATACAGTGTTAGTTTGTATATTCCCTTGAGAACAAGAAGTCAAGTTTGAGCTCTGTACAGTAACTGGTTTCTCACAGCTTTTAAGTTGACCTGTCTCTAATGCAGAGTTTATAGTAGGTGTCACAGACACAGGTAAAGGTTCATTGGCAGTTGTGACAGGGGTTTCCACTTGTGCAGGTGCAGGGGCAGTGTTTATGTCAAGCTGTAGCTTATTCAAAGTCAAAGGATCTGCGGTCTTGGAGGTGCCAGCATTATGTATTGTAGTGCATGGTGTGACTTCCTGCTGTTCCATTTCATCCTCCTGATCTTCATTGCTGACCTCCCGTATGGAGGGCGTTTTTCCACATGAGGAGAAGTGAGGGCTGTGTCGGGTGCTTCTGTGTTCATGTGCCAGCGATGGACTGGCCTTCATACTGGTCCTGCTGTCTTGTTTAGTTGTAAAAGTTGAGGCCTCCCCTTTGGAGGTGGGGACTTTTATTGATTCACTATGTCTATCCTGTGGTTTTTCACCACTGCTACTGCTTTTTAACTCTGTGGCTGAACGACTTGGCTGCTCTTTGGAGGAAACTACGCAATTCAGAGACATACCAGGTCCAGGGCTTGGTGCACAGGCCAAGGGGCTCTTCGGTTTCTCAGCTGGTTTGAGTTGGGGGCAGGATATCTGTCTCTCAGTAGGGTTCTGGAGCCACAGCGGAGGACTCATCGATGTACTGTCACTTGTGTTCTCCACCATCTTGGATAGACAGGTATCTGTTTTGGAGACCCTGGGCCCTGATAGCAGGCCAATGTCCAGGGTGCCTTCCAGGGGTTTGAGAGAGGAAACAAGACGCCCTTCTAGTTTGTATTCAGAAGATGTCTTTCGGAGGGGATTCTCTGCTGAGGAGATGAGCTGCAACTTTTCCACAGCACTCTCCCCCCTACCAGAGAACAGCTTGGGGGCCAAACCTTCAGGGCTAGAGTGAACACTGCCCAGGCCTCCCTTCATGTGGTCATGAGATATAGCTGAGTCCAGCTGGAGGCTCTTGGACCTGGTGGAGCCAAAGTGGAGGTTCTCATGGATGCTGGAAGATAACCGACACATGCAGTCTTCCCGTTCTTCAAATGACAACCTCTTCCTGGTAAACTCTATGCTGGGAGCTTTGAAGTCCAACCTGTCTGGCTTCACACTCTCCTTGCCCTGTCTGGAGTGCTGCCTGTCTGGGTGAATGGAGCACAGAGGTGACCGGAGCCCTGCCTCACTTTCACAACTGCTGGTACCAGACGGTTCAGGGATGCCCTCACAGGCACGTGTGTTAAGTTTTTTATACAGCACATCTTTCAAGGTGGTGCTGGCAGCTTTTGCCTCCAGTGGGCCAGAGTCTGGGCTGCTCTGGGATTTGCTTTGGCCGCGAACCAGAAAACCTTTGTCTCTGTCATCTGCACACAGGGAAGAGGAGTCAGACTCACGGAGGGCATCTTGCTTCTGTAGAGACTCTCTCCTCTCTGACCAGTCCTGTCTCTTCACAACCATCTTGGTCTTCAGCTTTTCCTTGTCAAGCTCCTCCACAGATTCCTGCCGGCCCACTTTGCGACTGACTGGCCTCTTCAAACAACCCTGTTCAACAGGTCGTACACGGGTAATAGACAGTGGCTCACAGGTTGTCTCCTCTACACTCTGCAAGACGGGATAGTCACGGTCCCCAGAACTCAGTTCCTCACCCTGAGCCTCCTCTTGGGTCACTTCCAGGCTGTGTTTCCTAGGACACAGGTGCTTCTTATCTCCTGTGTAGGAGGGGGACAGCTTCTCCTCAGACTGGACACGTTTCAGAAGAGGCGAGCGGGGTGGCTCAGCACTTTTGGGCCGTACAATATGGCGGACAATTGTGGGTGGGGAGTGTATCTTGGCCGGGAAAGCCTGGGATGTCTTGGAGATGGCAACAGCATGTCCACTGAGAAGGGGAGAAGGGGAGCGCTGAGGAGATGTTGGTTGGGGGGTGGGTGAAGGTGTGCGAGCCAGAGGGGAAAGGGGGATGCTACCGGCAGATTTGCGGCGCCCCTGGCGAAGCCTTTGTCCAGTCAATTTGGGGCCAAGGCCATGGAGGGTGCTTGGACGAATGTGGCCTGAGCCTGCAGGGGAGTTTGGAGCACTGGAGCTGGGAGAGCTACTCTGAGAGGAGTTACCACCTGTAAGTCATGGTGACAAAGAAGGAACAGTGGATATCAATAATTAAGACTTAAAAATGTATAAAAATAACAGTATATTTGCATAACAATTCTTTAACGCTATCAATAAATGAGGTGTAATCTCCACCTGACTGGTTGAATTCTGGTGTGGGGCGAAAGGCTGCAGTGGGGGAACGAGGGGAAAGGCTGTGGGTGGGGGAGCCAGGGAGACTCTCACCAGATGACAAAGAGTGGTTGAGAGAGGAAAAACTGCGGCTTGTATGCAGCAGAGGGGAGGGCTGCATGGCAAAACGCCTGAACAGGGAGCGTCGTCTGTGGAAAAATAAAGACAGAAAGAAAAATAAATAGACAAATAATCCACACTAGTCTTGGGCATTCCCTGCTTGTGATATACTGCACCTTTAATAAACACAACAGGATCTCATACTTCTGCATAAGCATAAAAATGGCCCAAAACTATTGCAGTTACCAGATAAGAACATGGGATGGCGCTATTAAGCTGTTTATTTAGTTTGTATATTTTGTGACAGTTTGGTGTTTCCATACTTTGCATAACACCTAAATTAAAGATTTGCTGGCATCCTTCATCCATTTATGATGAATACACAGAAAAGCTAAACAATTTATTTGTATATGTGTGTGGAGGGGCACTGCAGATATACAAGATTATCTCTTGTATATCTACAAGACATAGTCCCTACACATCTGAGACTTGAAATGTATTACATAATATGTTATGATGACGGTGTTTTCAAGGCCAAAGCCAAAACAATGATATTATCTTCATATAGTGCATGAAATATATACCTTTCTGGTGTCTTCTCCTTCTTGGGCTTCTTGCTACATCTGACCATCTTGCTCCTATAGCTATTCCTCCTGGCAGGACCAGTTTTTATGGAGGTATTTTCAAAGGGAGTAGTGGAGATGGCCACTTTACTACCACTCTGAGGAAGAAGAACAAAAATGGATATAGTCACTTATACAAAAAGGATATTTTTGGTCCAGAAGTCAATTCATCCAACCAGACCATTCTGCAGTATTTGAACAAGAAAACCTCCACTCAGCAGGTTTACATCATTTGAATCAGAGGTGTTGGTGTTGTTGGCCTAGCAGTTCCCAGTATTGTGACTGTTCTGCTTGTGCATACTTGGTTTTCAAATTCATTCAATCTAATATGTATTTTTGTACACAGTTTGAACTAATACATTATTTAAAAAATGCAAGGCAGTGGGTGTGAGGAGCTGGCGAGAGGAGGGGGGGTGGGGGCTGTCCTTGGGCCAGTTTGGTGAGATGAGGGACAGGGTGGAGTGTTTCTGGACATGTGTGCACACTGATTTGCTGGAGAGATATACAATTTTTGCCAAATGGCATATCTTAGGACAACTGCCCTAAACACAGCTGCCTTGCCAACTAGCTGCTCATTTTAACCACTGGAGGGTGAACTGACCTCTCCAAATTCAGTGAAACAATACATAACCAGCACAGTGCTCAAAATTTGACAAATTAACCAGCATGGTTGTATTCCAATGCCATAAAGCATAAATGCCAGTTTACACGTTTAGAAACATTATTTTAGTGTGCAGTTACTCTTTGAGTAATTTAACATTTATTTGCATAAAACAATGATGAACAATATTCTTGTACTGAGCAGATGAACGTTTGAAAACAAAATCATGAACACTGAATAAGGGAGTAATAAGGGGGATTATTTTTTAGATTATTTTTTGGGCATTTCTGCTTTATTAGACAGGTACAGAGGAGAGGGACAGGAAAGACAGAGCAGAGACAGAGGATGATAGACAGCAAAGTGCCAGGACAGGGGCTAAACTCAAAACCAGGCTGTTGCCGCCAAATTAGCCTCAGTACTATGTAGGGTGTGCTCTACCGGGGGACCCCCTAATGGGCATTTAAGACACAAGACAGGTTCTCACATACCTTGAGCAGAAGCTCAACCACTTCAGTGTGTACCAGACCATGGACTGGTTCTCCATTCACATGAGTGATGAGATCCCCAGCTTTTAGTCCTGCCTTCTGGGCAGGCCCACCGTCCTCTACATTCTGACCAACAGACAGGAGGAAAAATTATTATCACCAATATCTCCACAAAGCCCTTTGTGCTGAGATTTTTGACATGTACTAGCTCCTAATTTTTAATTTGTCTACTGGAGGCGGATACAGTCCTTACCCAGACCATGTGGTAGACAGTGTAGATGTCACTGTCACAAGCATACACCCGGATGGCCCTCAGCGTGAAGCCAAACTTCTTGCCAGAACTGTGAATGATGATAGGCTGCCGTGGATTGGTGGTGCAGAGGGAGGAGTCTCGGCTTGGAGAGGAGTCTCTTGAGGAGGGGTCAGAGGAGAGGGAGTAAGGAGATAGGGGGCTGGCAAGCGGAGACACTCCCAAAATATCTGGAAAAATAAGACATGATCACCACCTGAGCATTTTATTGTGAAAATCAATCTGACTGGTTCCCCATTCAGCCTGTAAACCTTGCAGGCCCAGTTCACTTTGCCCCTGCTGTGGGTGAGACCAATAGGATTTTCTCCTTCCTGGCAGCGAAGGCCTCTCTCCCTACTTGCTATTCTTGTTGGAGCCTCATACTCAAGCAACTTGCTTGAAGCTACTCCATTAAAAAGAGTTCTCACAGCAGGCGCAACGGCAGGCCAATTTTCAACAGATCTATACCGTGTTTTCATCTGTTTCACATTATTTGGTAGAATAGAGCAAACTTTAGTGTCCCCGAGAGGAAATTTATCTTGGGCACAGTACTATGGTCCATTGCTTCACACACACACACACACACACACAGTTTGATGAGTGCTAGAAAAAATGACAGCTTCAAATGACAAACGATTCAAACTAAGCCACTCTAATTCTAAGTTTAATAAAGTCTAAGTCTAAGTCTAATGAATTCTTCAACAAATTGGCTGAGATTATGGGTAATTTTGTTGGTGTGTGTTCTTTGGCTTACCCCCAGGGATCATAAGGGAAAGAGCACTGGCTGAGGCAGATTTTGGGACTTTTGCCACAGCCCCAGTCTTCTCCCCAGGAGCGTCAGGCCGCAGAGTGGTGGTCTGGGCCCCCTGGTCCCCAGAGGTTTGACTAGTACTGTCCGGACTCCCCACACTTTCACCTCTGGAAGTCAGCTGATCCAAATGTTCTGAGAAACTCCCTGAGAAACAATCACAAAACAATGTGCATGAAGTGAGGTCAGCATTTTATTGTCAAAACGACTAATCACCAAGACTTGCTGCAAAGAGCTGACTACAGTGAAGTCAGCAGGACCAAAACATTGAGGCTCAAACCCCCCAAATATATATACATATATATATTTGTATTCTGTATATATACAAATATATACAGAATTACAATATTTTAATCATATATATTAAGTATATATTATTCCTATCTAGTAAAGGGTGACAAATATAAAATAAATACCAAACGGGCCATTAGCATGAACATTATCTCTGACAGTGTAGATGTCATCTGGCTCTTCAGCTGTGACACAACCATTTCAAAACAAACAAGAGCATCTGCCACATAAGCCTAGTGAACAACATCAAATGTGTTGGAGAATGCTGGCCCAATCTGCATAACAGCAGGAAAATTTAACTCCTAAAAGCAACAACCAACTACTGCCAACACTGAAAAGTTACAGTTTTGTTTAAGTTGGATAATGTTGTCTCAATGTTCCACAGGCTTTAAAAATTGAAAGTGAAATAGATTTTTTTTTGTTGTGTTTTTAATAAGAGCCAAGGGCATATTTATATCTGTAGTTTTGTCACTGTTATTTTATACCAGAAAGCGTGGCTCCGCTGTGGGTGCTGCCAGGAGTAGTAGCATCAGGCTCATCCTGAGGTAGCTCTCCAATGGAGAAAGAGGTCTTGCTGGGGTCGCCAAGGCCCGAGGACTCATCCCCCTCACTCTCGGCTGAGATAGCAAACTTTGGCAACAAGCTGGGTCGAGGGCCTTGATTCAGACTCTCTGTGTCTGTTGAGTGGGACAGGGAGGGCCTAGTGGAGAGATAAAAACAGACAGAATTTCATGAATCAATTCCGAGAAATAGTATCTGGAAAACATATATACGTTCTTGAATGTAAATTTTAGAATATATATTGTATTTGATGATGTGGGGATGTACTGTATCCATGTGTGTATATTTAGCTTTAAGCTATCAATCAGACATAAACATGCTGTGATCATTTTCTCTGTGTTGGGCCTTTTAGCTTGAAAAAAATGGAGCCATATGGCCTCTAGCTGAAAATAATTCTAACTGAAAACTAGAAATCTCTTTAGGGTTTTCTTCACGCTCTGCAAAAAAGTCATGTGGGGTACACTGACACATAAATCTATGCAATTCAAAACCTGACAATTAAATGCCTCACTGCAAATTAATAAGCTACAGTAGGTTACAGATAAGTGTCATGACTATATTTACCAGTATTTACAGTAACATCCAGCTGAACATCTTGGTTAAAAAAAAGAAAGAAAGAAAGAAAGAAAGAAATCCACACAGAAATGATGTTCACAAACATCATCTATGATATACATGTGAAGTGGAGCTGCAATATTTTACAGAAACTATTACAACCTGCTCGTTTTTGGCTTAGGTTTACCAAACAGTCATTAGATTATTGCTAATAATTCTGGTTGGAGTTGAAATGTTTGGCATGAAACGTGTAAGCTACTTCATTTTGCAGACCTGACTAAAAACGTTCATCATCTGTTTAATATCCCCAACTACTAGGAAGAAGTCGCTTTATGCACATTTCTGATTATTTGATCTCTACTACATAACATCTTTAAAACACAAAGGCTTAAAGATTTTATCTATAATCTTGATGCAAGGACTAAGTGCAGCATACATTTCAGCAAAGTCTGGCGTCCAGCTGAGAGAGTCAACAGTCAGTGGACTCTCACTCTTCTTCTCTTCTGTCTCTCCCTTCTCCTCCAGTTGCCCACGGGACAGATCCAGGCTGCTATACACCTGAGTATCACAGAGACAGATGCACTAGTACTAACAATCTGGGACAAAAACAACACTTCAGTTCAGTTTACAGACCTTTTCAAGCACAGGCTCGGCCTCAGATTATGGTAAAAAGACACAATGAAATGCACAGTCACATATTGGCAGAAAGTACACAGTGAGAGGTGAGAAAAATAATTATAAAACATCTATGTGACCTTGCATCTATAACCCAGTTTTCATGAGCTGATATAATTTAGGATTATGTAGCGACTATAATCACTGAGCAGTCAGGGTTCATGCACACTTGAGCACATCATATACGAGAGGAGTTCTGGGGCTGAGGAAAGCTCACCGCTTCCTCTGAAGACGCCCCACTGCTTCTCGAGATACTCTGTAATGCTTTGTTTTGTTCTGAGAGGAGAGCATACTGCAATGCAGCACAACAATGACTCTGAGCTTGTGTGAGTGTGTATTGTGTTCCACATTACCAAAAAAATAGACCTGATTTGCAAGCAGAAAATATATGCAAAGCCGAGATCTTTGTCTCATACTGTAGGGGAGTGGGGGAGGAGAGGGGGTAACCATGTTTTCTAGACACAAATTTCTGCTTGAATCACCATTTGTCTGTCTTCTCTTCCCCATGATAAAAGGGCAAGGATGGATGACAACATTATCTAATTTACAACTAATTCACTATTAACTTTGACAGTAGTGATGATGCACTTTTGTTTGTATGAGACAAGGGAAATTTGAGAAATAAGTCTGTAAACACACCTTGGAAAATCTGTGAGAACAAGAGGAGAACTGCCTCAGCTCCACATTGAAGTCTTCATCATTTGTATCTTCTTCCTCTGTCTCCAGGTGATGGTATCTCTCAGACCGAGCTTGGGAGATGAGATTTTAAGTTTTAGACATTTTTTACTGTGCTGATCATCATTACCTTAGGTGCTACAAGATTACTTACAAAGAAGAAAATAGGTTTGTGATTATAACAGAAGAATTAAACCAATATAGGCTAACACAGGGTCTTAATATCTTGCAGTAACTGAGAAAATGTTGAATAACACTAATATGGCTGCCCCTCTTCCTTTGATTGTTTGGTAGTGGGTGAGATAACTCACTGTCAAAGTAGCTGGTGTCGTCCTCAGACTCCAGCTGGGGAATAAACTCAGCCTTCTGCCTCAGTAGGCTGTTCCAGTCCAGGTTGTGGAAGAACTGGTGGTGCTTCACCTCTGCAGCCCCACCTTCAGGTGGAATAAACACAGATGAATAAGCACAAAGTTTGAATAAAGTTGTCTGAATAAATGTGAATACAGCATATAAACACATACCGGACGTGTGTGCAAATACAACAACACACAAGACAGACACTGAACACTGACAACAGACTGTTCAATGATACGCAGGGGGGGAAGAAATGCCTATGCAATGTTTTCCTTTCTCAAAATGGCTGCAGGCCAAACTGATATAATGACGATAAATTATGCAGTGCAATTTCCTGCGCGTGACCTTTTGCAGAAGAGTGGGGACGGCTGTGAATGGCAGCCCAAACTTGATGAACAAAAGGTCCAGCTCTCTCTAGACTGAACTGGCTGTGTGCGTCTCTATGATGAAGAGTCTTTGTCCCAGGTCACGGCCACTTCTACAGTCCACTGACCCACAGACCTTGCCTGACCTTGCATAAGATAGGATTCATGAGATAGCTAGGAAATGAATGCCATTTATCAAAAGGAAGGCTGAGCAGGCCACATGATAAAGTCTCCCACTGTTGGCTGACCTCGTTTCTCTGCTGGTGACTTGGAATAATGAGCCATGCTGAGTGGGCACTAATGGTCACAGAAGAATTTATGGCGTCCTGCAGCGCCTGTCGTTGTAACCAAGATACTAGTTGTGCCACATTTTCTGTGCTTGAAAGGCGTGTGTGTGTACCTGTGCCCATTCTTTCCAGAGGATTCTGTCTGAGCAGCAAGGTGATGAGCTCCTGAGAGTCAGCAGGTGGTGCATCCTCTCCCTCAGGCCAGTTGATCTCATCTGGAAACAGACAACACATACAAGCACTTTCGATTAGAAATATGCAACACAGAGCACATTTGGTTATGGTTTTACACCTGGATGCTATCATGCTTTATTCAGAGAGAACTCTATTTTGGAAGAAGCAGTTAAAGTATTTTTATCAGCGGGTATGGAAAAAAAACATTGACAATAAGTAATTTGATGATATTACAGATTTTTAAATTTGGCCTCCCTTGGGGAATAATTTCACCCAACAGACCTCTTCCCACAGTAAGACACAGGTGTTACCAATGACACTAATTAACGCTCGATTCTACATAAGTATAACAGAGCCAGAGCAGCAGGATTGTGCATGTTGGCTCACTGGAAAGGCTCTGCTATACTAAATAGAACAAAATATGACCTACTTGACTTGCACTCATTCTCTACAGCCTTTCCCTAATCTTAGCAATAAACAACTTATATCCAACCCCAACCTTAACCTAACCATAACCCTTAGCTTAGCCAATAAGTCAAAATGACTGCTCAAAATGTAAAAATTGACTTTGCTGTCTTTGGGGGGGAAAAAAAAAAAAAAGCTAATGAAACTGAACCTTAATTCACTTAATTAATAACAGATGTGTTCACGCTGCTACTTCATGTCAAAATAGCTGCTAAGGTAGGAAAGCCTGACTATGCTCACATTTCCTACTCTATGGGCAAATACTGCTCTTATTAAAATATATCTTTACCATCATAGTCAGACTACACAAACTTAACCCTCCTGTTATGTTCAAATTTACGAACATCTTGTTTGGGGTCAATTTGACCCCAGCAGTTTGAACCTCCACAAAATTATTATAACTAAAATTGTTACCAAAGTGTATGTGTCAAGTACTTTATGTTTCTTTGTCGATTACCTAAATAGCCCTTTAAATAAAACATAACTCTCCCCCACCCCCATTTATACATCCAGTATTCCTATTACGCGACTATGGAAAAATATGCAAATCACCATAAAATCTGATTGACTGATTGACCTAAAATTGGAAAGAAATATAAATTTTTGGTGTTTTAATGGCTTTACATTATTTCTAAGTACAGATTTTTGTTAATTATAACTGATGTGTACAAAGTGTGTACAGGACACTGAAAACATATCATCATGTGAATTTCATGTTTACCCGGTAGTACCCATTACATTAGGAACACTCATTAAATATGAAGCAAAAAAAAAAAAAAAAAGATGTTAATCATTCATTTAGAGACGTTAAACATTGGCTGGGATCAAATTGACCACAAACATAATAGGAGGGTTAATTCTAAGGCCTACTCCTGATAACAGAGTGAGAGCCTCGGTATATGTTGTATCTTTCAGTGACAAGGTTTACAGGTACTGCCAGGGATAGGAGAGCTAAGCTAAGACACTGTATTATGCTGAGTGTCTGCTCAGCACCATTTGTCCCCCATTTTAATCAAATTTGGGAAGGAGCTATGAATATGTATGTTTGGCCTGAGGCCATAGTAGTGTGCATTTAGTGTGTTCAGGCCCCTTTAATTAACAGTCAGTCCCGGTGGCTTGGTTTGATTGAGAGCATACCAAATCTGTCATGGCATGCCATTCATTTCCTTAGCATCCTGAGTCCCACATAATACATTTTCTCAGAGCCACAAAGGTGACAGCATGAAAGGTCTTACATTGAGGATTAAGAGTCTCTATATGCCATCATCATGGGAATAAAAGACAAGGCAGCAACATCATCATAATACTATACTTGACATGTGGGCTTATGTCAAGCTGAATCAATTTACTGCCATCTGTTTTGCTATAGGCCTTCAGAGAAATCTCAATTTTCAATAAATTGAGATATAAACCTCCCCATCTGATTCCAAGAGGTCACTGTGCACATTTTCAATCATTTTTGAATGATGTTCAGAGATTTCTCCTGATGTACTCATCAGAATGTAAACGAGCCTAGACTCAATTTCTGACAGTAAAAACTGCAAACTAACTTTAAAATTAGATGAACTACCAAGTTATTAGAAATTAATAGAATTTATTTTACTTGTTTGCAGTAACTTTTCATCTTTAGTCTGTATTTTTACTTTATCCATCTTGTAGCTAACTTTGAATAATGCAATTTGATAGTAATACAGTGGAAAGAAAAAAGAAAGTAAGTTAGGCGATGGGAATTGTAGACAATATATGTATAGAGAAAAATCTGTCCCTAAGTATTGTGATTGTGATGTGCACTGTAATTAAAATGCAACATGAAATTATGGAGAAAAATGCAGCAGTTACTGCTGAAACTACCAAAGAATGCTTTTGTCAGCATTAAAGTACAGAAAAATGTGTAATGAAGAAATGTGGTACTGGATTGAGGAGCACATCGATCAATGGGATTCAATCCAGGTTTTACATGGATCAGTTTATCTATTTATGTGTAGACAGACAGACAAACAGAGATAGATGGAGAGAGAGAGAGAGAGAGAGAGAGAGAGAGAGAGAGAGAGAGAGAGAGAGAGAGAGAGAGAGAGAGAGAGAGAGAGAGAGAGAGAGAGAGAGATAGATAGACAGATAGATAGATAGATAGATAGATAGATAGATAGATAGATAGATAGATAGATAACAATGCGTTAAACAACAGTCTTGATGGGCCTGAATGGGAGGAATATCACAGAAGCTGACCAGCATTTAATTTATTATTATTTATTAACTGTTAACCTTTTAAAGTAAGGATGTCACAATTCCCCTGGTAATTACAAGGTATTATTTACTCATATATTGATATTTCACAAATCCTCTTTTTTTCTTTGTTTGACCTTATTTTATTCTTCTACTATATTTTATACTTCTACTAATTTATATAGTGTATATAAGATGATATGTTATATGATATGATATGATATGTTGTTCCTTTTTTTATTTCTTGGTTGACTGTACTGAAAACTTTAATAAAATACAAATGAAAACAAAACAAAACAAAACATTTCAAGTGAAAGTGAAGTGAATTGAAACTGACCACTGATGACTTGTCCGAACAGTTCCTCTGGTGTGTCTCCAAAGAACGGGACGCAGCCCACCAGGAACTCATAAAGGATGATGCCCATGGCCCACCAGTCTACTGGCTTCCCATAGCCCTGCCTCAGTATCACCTCCGGGGCAATATACTCCGGGGTTCCACATACCTAAACAGGCAGAACACAATACATTGGAAACACTGTAAGATTATGGAAAAGGTACATCAACATTGTCCATCTCCATAGTTACACAAGACTTACCTGCTTATCAGAGAACTCCCGGGCATCCTTCTCTATATGTCCCTCATATATGTTGGTGGTCATATTCATCAGCCCCACCTTGGACAGCCCAAAATCTGTCAGTTTGATGTGCCCCATTGAGGTGACCAACAAACTGTGAGGAAGACAGAATGAGATGGAAAGAAAGGAAGGAAAAAAAAAAATAAATACATACATATTCTTTCTCTCTCTGCATATGCAGCCTGGAAGAAATGCTGGAGGTGAGCCAGGCCAGAATCAATTATGATCAATTCCTGCATCAGCTGTTGACCTGGTAGGATCAGCTATATGTTGCAGGAGGGGGATGTGCAGGAACCGCTGCATCTCATGGAAAAATAAACATTGTTTATCTTGTGGGTGACTGCTGTGATATCATTTTGAACCCTGGGCATTTACACATCCAACAGATGTATATGTGTTGGATTATATGTGTATGTGTGCGTGTGTGTGTGTGTGTGTGTGTGTGTGTGTGTGTGTGTGTGGGTGTGTGGGTGTGTGTATAGATATCTATAGATATAAACATATTTAGTTGCACTAGATATGTTAGAAAGCATTTATTTTTCATTTTAATTTTATGCTATTGTTTATATGAATGTATATTTAAATTAACTTATGATGTGTCTATTATGTTATTTTTATTATGTAAAGACTAAAGAAAGGTTTCTCTCAGCATGTGTCAGCATGAGAACTGAAAAGAATATATATATACAGTACAGGCCAAAAGTTTGGACACACCTCATTCAATGCGTTTTCTTTATTTTCATGACTATTTACATTGTAGATTCTAACTGAAGGAATCAAAACTATGAATGAACACATGTGGAGTTATGTACTTAACAAAAAAAGGTGAAATAACTGTAACATAAACAATAACATGTTTTATATTCTAGTTTCTTCAAAATAGCCACCCTTTGCTCTGATTACTGCTTTGCACACTCTTGGCATTCTCTCCATGAGCTTCAAGAGGTAGTCACCTGAAATGGTTTTCACTTCACAGGTGTGCCTTATCAGGGTTAATTAGTGGAATTTCTTGCTTTATTAATGGAGTTGGGACCATCAGTTGTGTTGTGCAGAAGTCAGGTTACTACACAGCCGACAGCCCTATTGGACAACTGTTAAAATTCATATTATGGCAAGAACCAATCAGCTAACTAAAGAAAAACGAGTGGCCGTCATTACTTTAAGAAATGAAGGTCAGTCAGTCTGGAAAATTGCAAAAACTTTAAATGTGTCCCCAAGTAGAGTCGCAAAAACCATCAAGCGCTACAAGCGCTACAATGCAAGACAGACAAACAGACAGACAGACAGACAGATAGACAGACAGACAGACAGACAGATAGACATTTTCCCCCTAGTCAGCCTAAGTCAATATATAGTAGGCTAATAATTTCCGTTACACATGTTGTCATAGTTTCACATGTTGTCACAGTGTAAACACCACCCACATCTCATGCTTGCCATTTCTTAAAAGCAAGAGGAAATAAGACATTTACATTTAATACTACAAAGGGTTTTGAATGCAAGGAAGATTTGAGTGTACAAAATTCTTCATGGAATGCCCGACAGGCTCTTTCATGCATGGACTGTCAATCAATGCCTTTACTTTTTTCTCTGAGCGATCTGTGTCACACTAGTCAGCTGAATTTCCTGTCTGTGATCTTTGTTCTTTCTTCTGCAGCGAGCCCAATCTGCTGTCTCCTTGTCGATATATGTGTGTAGCCCGTCTATGATTCTGAAGGCAAGAGAATAATCCTATCTGTGAAATAGTTTCACTAGATTTTTGATGGAGCTCACTGTGTCACTGGATGGCCACTGAACCATTGAAAGATGAGTGGAGGGGCTGAAAGACATCAATTTTGGTAGCAGGACACTCCCTGTTTTGAGGCAAATGGGAGTATTTTGTGTGGAGAAAACTGTCAAAATTATTATTCTTACTACGAATGCAAGTATTAAAGGTCATTGCAAGTATTTAGGTGTGAAATAATGGCATTCACAGTATAAATGACAAGTACTTTTTTAAATCTTGTCACCAAGTAGTGGGTACTTGGTCATGTGATTGTTAAAAAAGTGTAGAGCACTCACTTGTCTGGTTTGAGATCCCTGTGGACAATGCCATAGTTGTGGAGGTACTCCAGGGCTAGGACTGTCTCTGCAAAATACATCCTGGCCATATCGACGGGCAGCGGACCCATGTTTTTCAAAAGGGTGGCACAGTCTCCCCCTGGAGAAGATTAGTGGAATAATGTTACAAATGTGTTGAAACTACGCAGTCATTCAAGGTATTGCTGCTTTGGCTATCGAACTGTACTCTAAAAACCCAACTCACCTTCCACGTATTCCATGACCATGCACAGATGCCGTCGTGTCTCAAAGGAGCAGTACATGGAGACCACAAACGGATTCTCAGCAAAGGTGAGGATGTCTCTCTCCACAAAGGCCTGCTGGATCTGGTTTCTCAAAATAAGGTTCTGCTTATTGATCTTCTTCATGGCAAATCGCTGCTTGGTCTCTTTGTGCCGCACCAGATACACAGCGCTGCAGGATGAAGAGTTCACCAGTTAGCCAAGGAAAGGACAAAACTTCCAAAGCAAACTCCCAAAAATGAAAACAGGAAAAGAAGATTCCCAGTTTATCAATGGTTCATTCTAACTGAAATTTTGAATTGGTTCCAAAGTTGGAGATAGCAGCACAACACACATCGGAGGTGAGATTATGCAGTGTGAAATAAATTGGCCTTACCCATAGGCACCATTGCTGATGAGTTTTGTCATTTCAAAATCCATTTCACATGGTTTACGCCGGGATCGCAAGGCGGCGCTCAAACTCTGACACTGAGGGCAGGAACAAAGACAAATACTAGCACAGACATATCACATATAATCTGCATTTCACTGACAGATCTGAGTTAACCACAAAGGAGATCAATGCAATGTACAATGCAATTAATCAATTTCTGAATACTCACAGAGTCGTCTGTTTCAGGAGTTTCTGCAATCCCACTGTCACAGCTGGTGAGCTGAGCAATTTCTACAGTGAAAGAGAAATCAGAAATGTGAAATGTATGAGAGAGACAACAGTTTTAAGATTAAATAAAGATATTATACATATTATTTAGCAACATCAGTTTCTTTTGAAGCCCTCTAAAACTGCAAATTGCATTACGGAATGTGGCTATTTAAAGATGTTTTCTTTAAAACCAAACTACTAAATTTTAAGTCTATTTAGGGACCACAAAGCAGAGATATACACACGTCATCTTCAGAATTAAAAAAAAAAAAAGAAAAAAAAAAAGACAGCAGTCAATAGAAAACTCTAACAATCGTTAGACTAACCTGTGCTTTATGGATACTTTCATAAGCCTAATTATGCAAACCAATACCAAGTCGCTAGGCCCAGCCATTTTTCACCTCTTTTCTCTCTTTGTTGTCAAATTCTGGCTCGGAATGGAGCTCTGCCCACTCATTCTCTGAAAACACACATTCTACAAATGTGTCCAAATTTCACATTAGTTGCGCGTGTGCCTCTGTCGCTGCCATCAGCACGGAAGTGACAGAAAAACTTCATTCAAAGCTGCTTGCCTTGTGGCTGAAAGTGTCCAACTTGAACAACATTTCAAATTGGAGGGACAAAATAATACAAAAAGATTCATGCAGTGTATTATGGAAATAACATGTAGATAACATGGAGTCAGCCGCATGGTTACCAAATATTTATAGGACATCTCATCCCCAAATCATTATGACTGGTAAGTGTCAAACTCATTTACAAAAAAGTGTCCCAAAACACTGGCTTGCACAACAGCGACAGGTCTGAAAGTGGATACTCTTTTTCAGAGCATGCAAACACAATTGCTTAGGTTTTTACATGCACTTTGTTAGCATGGAGTTAATAAGAAATCAACACAGCTGTCTAGCGTTTCGGCACTCTAGGCAAACCTTAAATATTGGATGTGCTGCCTCTTTTTTGAGTTTTTCTACTGACGTCTGTTTTTTGGCTTATCTCTGCACCTACAACAATCATGTTGTAGGAACAAACTTCTCCATTCAGAGTGAAAAACAGCAGACGTGTGACTTTCTTCACTTATTAGGGCTGGGATGCTGACTCTAACATACTCTGAATGGAGAGTAAATGGAGTGGAAATCAGATGTGGCAAAACTAACACATGTCTAACATCAATTTAGAAAACCACAACTCCAGAACAAGTTCTCATAATGAACCACCTTGCATCCTTCTCTTGTTTGTTTGTGTATGTGTGTGTGTGTGCATTTGTGTGTCACCCTGCCAAAGTCCATGTTTGTAATTTCACAAGGGGGTGTTTTGTCTTGTCCTCTGGGACACTATAAACCCATTTCCACTGCTACTTAACATCTGTCCTTCCTCATAGGTATGCTTCAGGCGCTCCAAGCATTGGGCAAAAGAAACATGAGAGAGACTCGGGGGAAATGAATTGAGAGATTGGCTGATGAGGAGGCTAGTGCACCAGCCTGTGTGAATCTGTCTCAGGTCTGTGGGGAGCCCATTCCTTTCTAATTAGTCATAATGAATGTTGGTTACTGAATCTGGAGAGATGGAGTGTCATTAGAAAAGCAGTCTGTTCAGTGCAGGGCATTAGTCAACAGTATCTTTGTTTTAGTCTCTCCATAGCTCAATTCTTTCATTCCTCTGCAGCCTCACCACAGTACTTACAGGACTTAATTTGGTCACATTTATCGTTTCAGTGACTTATAGTTGAAGATGCACAAACTGCGCACTCCCGTGGAATTCCATGAAACAAATTAAGACCACTGTCTGCTTATGATAAATGCATATGTAATAATAGATTTAATTGTTTTTGTTGTTTACAAAAGCCTAGAGAAGAATAATGGATAATAAATAACAAGCGATGCTGAAAAACAGTAATCGGGAACAGTGGCCGATTCTTCTCATCAGTTTTCAAGAAGGCGCTCGGAGCCAGTTAATACAGTGCAGTAAAAATGATGAGTCTTGAATATGTTGTTCTGATTATGTCATTACATCCAGCTTGATTAGATAATCAGGTGATGCACAGGTATCAAGATATCATCTGACTGATGCACTGATGATGGATATTAATCTTTGCTGTACCTTCCAGAGGATCTCGAGTGAGTCCGAGTTGGCTGATGATGTAGCGAGGGATGTCAGTTTTGATGCCCTGGCCCTCCTTAGCATGTCCCTCGGCAGCCTCTAATAAGTGGTAAAACTCCTCTGGGTCAAACTCCTGGAGACACAACACACTTGAGTGCATGCTGCAATGAACATTCAAGATGTACAAGCACTGTCTGAGCACGAGAGTGGATACTAATACTACCATTAATATTAATACTCTGTGGTGTTTCTAACAGCACTACGTGTCCAGACTCAGATTTATATAATGCAGCAATGAGATGTTGTTGATAACTATATTAAACAAGAGGGCACACAGTAGGGCGCAGACCTCCACCAAGGTCAGAGCTGGAAGTTAGAGCTCTGTTTGTGCTAAGCCCCGCCCCCTTATGCAATGATGTGGTCATTGGACACACTCTTTTGAGTCAATCAGTGCAGAAAATTGGTAAGGATCACCTAGACCTATGACCAAGCATCCCAATATGTTATTTGGATGCATATATTTTAGAAACTACAGCCATGCTCATGCCAAGCCCCACCCATTGCCACACCCACTTAAGGCTGATTGGCCCAAAAAGTTAATCATTTTCTCACTGGTCTACCACTAAGTTTCATGTAAAATATTTTGAGGTTTCACTTCCTTGGTGGAGGTAAAAAAAAAAAAAAAAAAAAGACTGTGATTCTTGGTACAACAATTATCGCACTGATGTTTTTTTTATTAAAGGGATAGTTCACCTAATGTGGAAAATGTGATATTATTTCAGTTATGACCCCCCAATCTGGAAGGTAGGACAGGCATGGTGCTATTTTCATCTCATCATTATTGAGTGCTGGATGCTCCATTAGCCTCCTACCATTGAGGTGTGCTTGCCCCCTGACTAAGATTCTTAAAAAACAAACAAACAAACAAACAAAAAAAAACACGTTAATCCACTCAAATGGTTAAAAAACAAAGTAATACGCAGCACATTTTTACATTATCAAAGGTAGGACTATTTTCTTGTGCAGTCTAAGCTCTCTGTGCTGGCCCTCAGTTACAGCAGTGCCTGGCAGGCACCCAAAAGGTATATGACAACTGCGATAGAGGGAGCAAAGTAAAAGAAGAAGCTAGCCACAACATTACTTGTCAGCTACATTTTAGTACTCCGGAGAAAGATGTAATTTGAGCAAAACTATCATCTGTGTGCACTTGGCAATCATATGTGCATTTTAGTTTCAGAAAGCGACACCGGAAAAGTGATGTTAAACCTTATTACAGTGGATGAAAGCGGTTATTTTTAGGAATCTTAGCCAGGGAGACACAAAATAATATCTTTTTTTTTTTTTTTCAAAATGAGCAAATGATCTCTTTAAAGGCATTTTGGAGAGACATACCAGACACTCCAGTAGTCGAGCTGGTCGGGCAATGACAATGAGGATCTTCTTCACCAGCTCTTTGATGAAGTTTACCTCCTCGCTCTCTGACCTTTCTGTGGACTGCACAGGAAACAAAGAAGACACAGGTCCTAAGATTTTCATATGTTTCATGTTCATGCAAAAACATGCTAAAATGGTCCCACTTCTCAAGTAATTTCTCTGTGGCAAAGTTGAGAGATATCAACGCAATTCCTCCTGTACCCTGAGAAGAATAGAGGCTTTCTTATTTCTGTCACCCACTCTCACTATATCTATCACAATCACTTTGTGTCGTTTCTTCATGGCAAAATAAATGCCCTCATAAAAACATCCCTGCGATCGAGCACCCACCTCCTGAAAGAGCCTCTCCAGCTTGTCAGTGAGCTCACAGAAGTAGCTGGAGGTGATGAGTCCTAGCCGACTCTTCTCCAGACAGTCCCTGGCCAGTTCAATTATCTGGTGGTGGGCAAAACCCAGCACACCATCTGCTAAAGGGAGGACACTCTCTGGAGAGTTGCTACGGATTATCTCCTGGATCCTCTCCTCCATCTGAGCCGTGGCCTGCAGTAAAACAGGGTGAAGCAAGTTAGGTAATACAAAAGGTAATTAGTGGCCAAGCATGGCTGCAGTTAAATTATTCTGAGCCCTTACCTTAGGAAATCGTTCCTTGTAGACATGGTTCATCATAATAATCTCATGGTCATAACATGATGGAGATCTTCCAGGACTAAAAGTAAATTAGCGGAGATCTTTAGCCAGATCATTAAAAAATCTGTAACAGTGCAGTAATGATGGTGTGCTGCACTGAGTAAAAATAATGTTCCTTTGTTGAAATACAGCAAATACCTGAGACTGCGTGAGCGGGGTCGCATGGCTGTGGTTCGACGGCAGTCATCCCCAGCGATGCTCTCGGTGCAGAAGTGCTTGGAGAGGAAGTGTAGTTCATCAGGTGTGGGCTGGAAGGGCAGCTGGTGCAGCTTCTCCTGTGATGAACAGGATGACTGGAAATGATATAAATATATATTGAACAAGAAAAGAAAAAAGGAGATGGCAATGTTTTTTATTTTGTTATTATCAGGGTAGGTGAAAGAAGACCGGAGCATGTATCTGTTTTTCAGCTGTTTACGTCGCAAGCAGCTGTTTAATTTAGAGCATCATGAATAACCTCTTTGGGTATTCATAGCAATAAGCAATGAAATTCGATCTATAATAAACTGATTTCACCATGCCTCCCAAATCACAAAAATGAGTATAACAGAATAATGTTTGCATAGCATTTACATGGCTGAATGTCTCTGTTTAAACGTGTGGGTCCTGTTGGGCATGTTGGGTGTGTGTGTGTGTGTGTGTGTGTGTGTGTGTGTCTATCTTTCCTCTCTCATAAACACTGATGCGATGTCTCTACCTGGCAGATGATGCAAGTGCTGCTGCTGCTGCGACGTTTTCACCGGCTCTAGTCCAACATGTGACGCAGTTTCCCTACCTGGCTGCCGACACGCACACTGCCCTTGTTTCTGTGGACATTTGTGGCAGCCATGGCCTTGTTTCTCTGTTGCATCATGTTCTTCTGGCCTCACCTGTTTCTTATCATCACTGTCAATGTTATTGTCCATTTGACCATTTGGCCTGACATCTATTACATGAGCCTTCCTGGTGGAGGATGCCTCTTTGACTTTGCCCACTCAGAGTTTCTCCCGTTTTCACCTAATAAGTTTTTCCTTGTATTGTCTGAAACAATAAAGTTGGTGGTGGCAGGTAGGTCCAACTAGGTAGAATATGTATGCCCTCAAGGTCCAGCTAGAACTTCGTTTGTACAGCATCGGCAATTGACAATTCTTTCCAGGAGTGGGGGGGTTGGGGGTGGCAGGTGGGTGGGTGGGTGGGGGGGGGGTTACAGAGGCAGGTTGGCTAAGTCAAGTGTGTGCACTCTCAACTGAATCAAGAATGCATAAACAACACTGGGTGATGTGTGTGTGTGTGTGTGTGTTGGGCCCGACGCCACGGGGACAGCGGAGGGGCTGAGTGAATCCGGGAGCAGAGTGTGAAGACTCAAGTAGGCCTCGTCAGTCGGCCCAAGCCTACTTACTACTGTGTCTTGTGCTTTGTTTTGCTTTCTTGTCAAGTTGTGCGTCACTGATGGGAGCCACACCTTTTATCCCGATCCAAAAGCAGACTCTGTTTTTTTTTTGTTTTTTTTTAATTTTGACAAACTTTTGTTTAAGCAGTGGGAAACATGATTAACAAAGAACATTTAAAGCAAATACATACAAAAAAACATATTTTTTCTCTTCCTTAACCATCTTTGTAATACCCATTACTGTCTGTGTGTTGGGGGATGGGGAGTACATGTTTTTGTGGTAGCATTTGCTTTTAATAAATTATGTGTAGCTGGTAGTATATATTGTCTGCTATATGTTACACTACTACAATTAAGGATTCTGTTCATTGATACCATTTGTGAGTGTGTGAGTAAGTCAAGTGAGACAGAAAGAGGAGATTTAGAGATTTAATAAAGACAGAGAAAATGGAGACGAAGGCGAGAGTGAGAATGGGGAGAGTGAGAGAGAGAGAGAGAGAGAGAGAGAGTGTGTGTGTGTGTGTGGTGTGTGTACACCTGGGTACCCAATAGTCAGGGCCATGTTTACTCCAAAACAAATTTGTTGCCCTTCATACGCACCTTGTTGTGTTATGAAACAGCCCGGGGAGACACTAACTGAAGCACCTGTTCACCAGAGCTTCCCAGATCAGCCTCAGAGAACTACAGTCACTACAGTGAACTGAGATCAGTCACGACAGTGAACAGAACCAGCCTCATTTACCTCCAAACACATATTTGGTCTCCATAGAGACTGAAACCAGAAGTCCATCACGTCTCACCAGGATCCGTTCAGCTTTAATTCCTCTATATTGCTTCTACTGAAATCCAGCTGATAACTTTCTTTATGTTTAGTTGTCAACTAGTGGCCTGACCCATCCTCGTTCTGTTAACAGGATGTCAGGTGTGTCAGTAGGTGTGAGTGGATGGTACTTACAGAGATGGTGGAGCTGGGCGTGTTGGTTCCATAGCCAGAGGAGGGAAGGGAGGCCAGCGACCAGCGACGACCATCAGTCCTGTCATACAACCACAGAGACAAACACGGAGCTGTCACATGCACCGCTTCAAGCTCCATTAGTGAATCCTTGAACCAATAATGGATAAAAACATCTGCCGTATCAATTAATTCAGTGTCAGTGTTAGTGAGTTAAACGTGTTGTTGAAGAAAGACTACTTATTATAAAATACTTTCAAATTATAACACTAATTATGTTCCATTTCCATGTTTTTACTCAAAATTTGTGAACATGTGGTTATAGATGACTGGTAACCTGTGTGCAGTATTGCTCAATGGTAAAGGTTATGGAATTTCATAATTTTTTTTTACACAAGGAAAACACATTTCTGGCTGCTCAGCCACTAGAGTATGTCATCAACTACCTACATACAGTGTAATGTAACATTTATTCTGTAAGCCAAGTTGATTAGGTGTACAGAATTTATGAGGGGTATTAAAGAAACTAAATTGGAGGCTAGAAAGATGTAAAATGAAATTCATGATGGAGTAAGATGGACTATGGAGGGGTGTTATGAGCTCTACAAGGTACTGGGTACAAACGTGGGGGTATGAAGGTTCATGGAGAAATGGGGGCCTAACATTAATTACCTGTCTGCTCTGTGGCAATGACTGTGGATCATAATAAAGATACACAATTAAATGATATAATGTTGATAGATGGCATAAAAATAAATGCATTATTCAGACTATTTTTGGATACAGTGACACAAGCTCTCAATCAAAAAAAGAAATATCTTGTTTATAATTTCTATCTACATTATTGGTTGATGTGGTAAAATGTTTACATGTCACAGCAGACTCAGTTGTTGATTTTTTGTTTTAAGAGTCTGACAAGTCTCCGTTTGGTCTTTTTTCCCAAATGGTACAATGAGAAAAATATCACATTGATTATTAGATAATGGGGGATATGTTTCAGCTGCCAACTACATTAAATATCCACTGTCCTATTACCTTCGTGCAAAAGAAAAATGGGCAGAGGCACTAGGAGAGAAATTTCGGGGACTGTCTTGTGGACTTGTTCCTGAAACACACACACAAACACACACAAAAACATAAAACAAGTTGAACACACAAAAACAACTTACGAATGCACTGTGGCATCCCATATTCTAGCCACAGAAATACTGTAGAAATTCACAGCCACAATATGGTTTCAGTTGTAAAATTGATAAAGACGAAGGTGCAAATATTACATGGAGAAGCAGCTTGTCCTTTTTACCCGTTATTTAAAAATTCTGAGATGAGACTGTTCATTTGTGAAACCTGACTAGCTCTTATGGAAGAATGGAGGGTGGGGAGCTTAGGTGAGGCTCAAGAATTGCCTGAAAAAGACAAAACAAAAAAAAAAAAACTGAGACTTCAGTGGCACATTTTCTTTTGTTTTTTTAAAGATTATTTTTTTGCCATTTCTGCTTTATCTGATGGTGACAGTAGAGAGAGAGAGAAAGAGGGGATGACGTGCAGAAAAGGACCTGGGCTCTGGGCTCAGATTCAAACCCAAGGCACTGCAGTCAGGACTCAGCCTTAACAAGTGGTACATGCTCTAAATACACCCATATCTCATTCTGAAAATAGGTTTATTTTTGACAGGCATACTCAGTCAATACTTAATTTTAAGATCCATGTTTTCTAACTGACAATATCGTGGTTTTCACAGCCAATTTTTCATTATGTAACATTTGTGGACAACTGAATCCCACCAAAACACATCTTTAACTGTTCCTTCTTGACAGTTGCCAAAATGAATGGCAAAACAAAAATGTGCCTTGACCAATCTCAGGAAAAGAAGAATTCTTGTTTTCAAATGCCACCTGTTTTTTCTCTACAGACAGCATGAAAAGAAGATCTGCCTGAGTAGCAAACATGTGACAGCTGATGGCAGCATACAGTGTAGTTTAATATTCTGCTCTCAGAGATCTGGAATGGCTGGACTTCTGAGAGACAGTGATTTGCTTTGCAAATGTGATAGCTGAAAGGCCCTGTAAAAGTCTGACAGGCGAAAACCTTATCAAAACTGCCATGGTGTTCCTATAAAAACTCCTGCGTCGGGAACAAAAGCATTTTATAGGGATTTTGCTAACAGGCCATATTACAGACTATAAATGTCCCCTATAATGCCACATGAAGTAAAAACACACAAGACAATATTGTTCACAGAGTATAATCTGACCAATAAAGCTACTAGCTGCAATAAACAGGTGACTGCATGACAAAGGATACATCAAATTGCCTGATTATCTATTCATTGTCGCTGTAAATTTGAGAGTCTTTAATCATGACACCACAACTGAACATGCAACATGTCCTCTGTTAGCGCTCTTCTCTCCTGAGAAACCTGTAGAATTTTAAGCAAAGTGATTACACTGTCAGGATTTTACAAGCAGTTGAAAAATACAAACTTGGTTTGAGGCTGATGTCAGTTATTTTTGTTTGTTTTCTTTTGTTTTGTTTTGAAAACTTAGAAAGGGAACACTCAAGTGATGAACACATTTCATGTCATTCTGACCGGCAGAATTTATTTTTAAAGATTTTCCAGTAATCCAACATGGTGGCCAAAAACTTAAGGCAGATATCTTGAGTCATGGAAACAGAAACATTCAGCATATCCTGATACATGCACCACACTTCACATCTCTGTGATAACAGCACAGCAAGGCTGAGCGTTAGACTATTGTGTCTATATAATAGACTATTGTTGTGCACCTTATGGACCCCTCTGCACCATTTTTGCTGCCGTGCTATACGTCAACCGGAAGTTAGAAGAAAACTTTTCATTCTAAGCTGTCTACTAATAATAATGACAGTAACTGCTAGTAGTCACATGAAAAACCTCTGAGGCCTAAATAGTATACTTCCACTGTTAGATCATCCCCTAAACAAGTAGCATACAGCTGTGTCACATGATGCTTGAACCACCTGGGATTTTATGCAACATAAGTCTCTGCTCACTCATGTATACCTTCCATACTGTATATCCTGTGTTCTTCCATCACAAATTTAATATTTAACATATAAATCACAATTATTCTGGCCTGGTAATCTAGCTGGACGGAAGATTCTGCATGTTAGTGAAGGCATAGCAACTTTTAAAGTTACAGTTCACATAATCACAATCAGCTGACACATGTAACATTTAACTTTTCCACTTTTAATGTTGAATTGATAAACGCCATTTGTGGCTTATGCAAATCGATTCTAAGATGCATCGCGATGCAGATGTGGAATATTCTGAACGCATCCAGTAACAGAATAATGGGTCAAACAGGTACAGGTATTGAAAAGAGGGAGGCAGCTTTTTGTATTATAGACTGTTATAGTCTGCTTTTTGAGCTCATGTGCTTGTATTAATTGATTAAAAAGTATCCATGTGCAGTAACTGAGGGTGCAATACATTGAGATGCATCGTGTAATCAAAACGCTAACAAGTGAATCATAATGGAATCGAACCGTGAAAATAAAATAACCTAAAACTAACTAACATAATTAAGATAAAATAAAATAAAATAAAAATATATGTTGTTTACTGTTTATTACCCTGGATCCGGCTGGTTACTGATGGATATCTTTGGATTTGACTGCTTTTACTGAATAATATGAAACTGGTGGGATTTCCTGAAAGGCACAACAATAAGGTCAAGACCAACATATGGTTCCACAGTAATCAGACATGATTGCATCCCTCACTAAAAGGGAGAGTAAACAGCTATTTAACCAAAGGCTACAATGCCACCTCCTGTGATAATGACAAGCCCTTGCTATACTGGGGGGAACAGTGATGCAGTTGCTGAGCATTGTTAGGTGGTGATGAATGTCACCTGTTTATTTGGACTGTAATTTAATCACAGCTGATAACACGTGACAGGTAATGACCTCCTTTGAAACTCAGACGAGAAGAGACAAAACAGCTTATCTACTCTGGATGACCATCAGAGATGTTCTTTCAGAGGAATACCTCAAAATGAGGCTTCATTAAAAAAAAAAGGCTGCTCAGAAAGTGATTTGTGGTCATTAACAGAAACATTTTTATAAACCATTACATGTGTTACTGTGCAGCCACAGAGCTGAAAAACATACAAAATCTGTTTGCCTACTTATTGTGCATCATGGGTACACATAACAATGCACCTAGATGTACCACTAGCACTGGAAATGGAATTGAAAGGATGTTTTCTTACCTTTGGTACCTACATTACGCCTGTGCCACACTGTTACATCTTCCCAGAGCTGGGCACACTCATTAGCGAGATCTTTGTGGCTGTCTGAGTCTGAGTTCATCTTAAACACTGGGCTCCTTCGTTAACTTGAAATACTGACTGGACACGCTGAGTTACGGCTCCACTGTTGCTGGCCAATGCCAGGAAATAAACCGCCCTGTGGTAAATGAGGCCTCCCCTCCCTGTGCTCCTGTGCATTTCCTCTCTATGGGCCGCCACTTCCTCATCCAACACAATCACTGCCCCTTGCCATGCCACTGTACAGCACAAATCTCACCCAGGCACTACAGTGTTACCCTGACAAAAACAAATGAAATACTGACAGAACATGCTACTTTTCAGTGCTTAGCCTCTTTTTATTGTTTTCATTCCACTGGGACAATGTAATGAGCCAGTTGATTGAATTCAGTGTTCAACTGTCACATTATTAAATGTGTGCAGAAATATTTCATCACTGCTTGTAAATAAGTTGTATTTTTTTCTGTTTTTGATAGCACTTGCATAGGGTTACCAAAAATAGACAGGCATTTGGTTTCAAGCTCTGGAGAGGGAGATAGAGGAACGAGCATCAACGGGCATCTAATGAGTCAGAGGCAGTGTTTATTTTGACACTAATTAATTTCAGTTTTAGTCTTAGTCATTTCTTGATTTTTTTTTTTTTTTTGTCAAATTTTAGACTTTCATTTTACATTAGCCTTAGTCAAAGTTTAGTCAAAAGCACTTCAAAAATTTTAGCCAATTTAGTCAAATGACAGGACGCAGCTCTAAAATGGCTGGTCAGTCCCTTTGCTTGGATAAAAGTGTAGCATTTGCTCTTTACTAATATTTTATAAAAAGAAAGCATACTTTTTAACACTGCTTTATGTTTTCAACTGAAACAATGCAAAGAATAAACAATGTGCCAAGTATATCAATATTAAAGCTCATAAGTAAACACGACGATAGGCTCTCCTCTTCACTAAAGTGATTGTTAGAGATTCAGTGCTTTACAGGAGACTTTACACCAAAGATTCACAATAAGATGATTTGAAACTTGCAACTACTTGCAAAAGAAAGTCAATAGGTCTGGTCTGCCCCTTTATACCAATGAGACAAGACCAGACAGTGCATCATTTCCATAGCAACCATTCTCTAGTTGGATGGCTTGTAATGTAGCTCCATGCTGCCTTCAAGGGATGTCAGATTACCATCGATAAATTTTCACCAACACAACGTTGACTTTGTCAACTCAGGAAGGTGGACACTCTCCTCTTTGGTATTCCCCGTGGAATACCAATCATTAATTTCTCTTGATGTTACACTGTAAACAACTTAGTTGTCTGTTAGGTTGTCTGTCTTGTTGGTGAAAGAGTGCAAATTTATGTCTATCTGTGCTTGTCTCTTAGTCTACCAATGACATTTCTGTGTTTTGTTATTTTTTGTTGGGGGTAAATAAAAAAAACAATGTTTCTGTTTCCGCAGGGCAAACTATTAACGTCATTGTTGTGTCATCGACTGTTTTTTATCCAAAAATTAGCTGACAAAATGAACACTGTTGACAGTGCAGTGTTGTTTTGCTAACAGGATCTTTATTTACATCAGACAATGGTCTGCATTTGTGCTGGACAGCACTCTGACTTCACAGCTTCCTTTTGTATACCACTGAGTATGATTCTAACACAGGGGCAAATACAAGGTAACAGTACACAATAATACAAATGTACATGCACACACAGACACTTACCTGTAAGTGAGGAGAGGGGGGAGTGGGGTCGTGGTAACGCTGAAGACTGGCCACTTCCTATCAAGCTTTTTCTGTTGCTTGTTCTGCAGCTGTGAAACCACGGAGGAAAACAATAGACAGAACATCAGACAAACAAACCACCTTTATATGCTGCACATTTTCTTCCATTGCCCTGATTAACTGCTAGCAAAACTCATGTGCATGCCCAGTAGAGCTTTGAAAAGAGGGAAAGATGGTAGTCCAAGGAGCACAGCCTAATGAGCTTTACTGTGGACGTTTGGTTAATACAGAGGTTTACTTTCAGGAAACCTTTTCTGTACCACAGTGGGCCAAGGGAGCCAGCATACTGCTGCTGGCACAAATCAGCCATCACCATTTTCAACTTCCCAGAACTTCACTGTCATGTCATCAGTAACTTAATACTATCCATAATCAGCCTCATTTTCGCCTCAGTTTGTCTGAACATTAGTTTCTCTATGGATTATTAAACACACTCCAAAAAAAAATAAAAAAATAAAAAAATTCAATATATTATTACTTTTTAAACTGAAAAATTTGCATCCAGTCATTATCAAATCATGTGTAACAAGCAAAATAAGAGGTTTCTATGATAAAATGATAAATTCATGATGAATGGTAACTTATGATAAATTAAGTAGACCTAGTACAGCAAACTATTAATCGGCAAGAAGTAGATTCAGCCATTAAGTAAAGGAAAAACCACCGAGCTGACCATTGCTGTGTTATATTAGTTTAGCAAATGTGTTGTCAAAAAAGCAAAAAGCTGACATGAAATGTAGAATTTGAATGTAGCAGTTATGTATATATAGCTGTCTTTTTATAGCTGCTATCGGAGTGGACTGACTGACGTGCAATTTCTTATTGATTAGTCAAGTACAAATGGATTAATTTAGAATAACAAATTACTAAGTAGTGTAAAATATCCAGGGATGTGAGTCATATCGACGTCAGCAAAAAATAATCCGGTTCCTGTGAGGTCTCATTTGAACCACTCATGTGGCCCACTACCTAATACAAGTCTGACACCCCTGTTCTGTATCCCAACATAAAACATTCATTATAATCAACTTAAGAGCTTAAACACTTCAAAATGCTGAGGATTTGGTATCCCACCACACTGAAGACATCACATCTTTTAATGGTAATTAATAAATAATACATATTTTAAAAGTCTGTAGTGCATGAGAGAAGTTATACTTAAATAATTACCACATTTGAAATATATACAATCTGCTTTAAGATATTTGGTGCTACATATTACTGACAAAATAATGCATTACATTGCCAACACATTGTCAAGTGTTACAGTGCACTTCAAAAGCCACATTTTCTGCATTAGAGCTCATGACAGTCACTCAGTTGACCAGTGAATGCTGGTTCACACTGCAGTGCAAATACACGAAGCAGCATCTTGGCTCCTTCTTCAGCGATGCAGTGACAGGAGGGCAGGTTCTGTGTCCTGCATGCAGCTCAAATAACAAGCCACCCGCTCCTCTGGCTCATCAGGTTTCGTTAAGAAGATAAAACATCTGACCTGATTTTGACTTGGCAAAAATGAACAGTGTTTACAATACGTCACTCCACAAGCTTTCCTGATTGACCTCTCTGTCTGTTGGTCATGTTAATTAGATTATAAAACACTGTTTTTGTCGTGAAAATAGGCCGACTGTGATGAATCCTCTCTGCTACCAAGTGGCTGATTCCCATGACATGCTGTAATCAAACAATACAACTGACTCAAAAAACATAGTCCAGTGTTTAATCTGAAGGAAAATGAACTCTTCAAACATTTCTAGTCAAGAATAGCTTTAATACTGAATGTCAACATTACACTGAAGGCTAGAATTTAAATTTGGAGGCAGTGAATGGATATGCATAATTCCCAATAGAGAACATGAATTCACTTCAAGGTCAGACCTCAATGACGCCAGTTACATAACCTGCTCAGAGCATCAAATCAATTCCCATAGAATATTAAGATGTTATGAGACAATAATTTCAGCCCTCTGCATAACGCAGATATCTTTATTCTCCAGTGTCTGTGTTTAAATCCTGAAATTAAGAACTACAAAACCCTTTGATTGAACAGCAGAAGTGCAATGTGACACACTGCTGCAGGGCTCTGCGTTTGTCCAGTGACAGAGATACAGCACTACCATCTATCTATCTGGTGAGAGAGAGTGGGAGAGAGAGGGTCAGTCAGTCACAGGTGCCGGTTGCCCGTGTGTGTGAAAGGCAACTTCTGCAGTCATACAGAAATTTGTGCGCAGGCTGTTATCATCTCTCTGTCATCACTGGTGCAAGGCAGCTACCACAGGTGACTTTGACTTTGCTGAGCCGTTAGCACTCTGCAACAGCAAAGAGTCAGGCTACTTATCATGGGAGTAAATGTCCTACAAAAGGCCTTCATGCCTCTCCGCTGATAATACTGTCATCTTGCTCCTTCTGATTCTCCTGGTGTTTGCCCTACCATTGCCTTGAACGAAATGCAGTATTTTATTTGTTATGTACCTAATGTGCAATCATTTCATTTCAGAACATTTCATCCAAACCCTTTGTGGTTTAAAAAAGAATTTTATTTTACATTTTGTGTTTTTTACCAACCTCATACACAAAACTGCCAGACCTCACGACAGATAAATGGGAAATGGACTGCATTTCTATAGCGCTTTTACCGACCACTCAATGCACTTCACAATGTTTTGCCTCACATTCATCCTTTCACACCCACATTCATTCACTAATGGCAGCAGCTACCCTGCAAGGTGCCAAGCTGCCCATCAGGAGCGGTCAGGGGTTTAGTGTCTGGCTCAAGGACACTTCAACATGCTCTCTAGAGGAGCTGGTGATCGAACCAGGAATCTTTCGATTACCAGATGACCACTCTACTTCCTGAGCCATGCTGCCCCTGTAATTAATATTTCTGCCCATTCAGCTTTCAGCGCTAAGCTTCTGAGATAATGCCAGTCACCTATGATCTCTCAACATAGTGTTAACATGGAGAACTGGTACAACACTTGTGAGTGACTTTGTGTGTGTATGCTGGTAGGCTACTGTTGACCAGTGGGGCACTGTCCCACAGACTTGTAAGTGTAAGCAGGTAAGAAGCAGCCAAACAAAGCAACTCACCTGCTGCCTGAATAGATGAGGAAAACATGAGCTACGACAAAATCACTTCTGCTACCAAGCAGAAGTGATCTAGCCTATCTTTAAACTGCAAGTTTAATAACATGTGACCAGCCCAAATGTATGAGATGATCTGCCCCACCATTATAAGCAAATGTTTACAGGACAATACACTGAAGAAAAGATCTTTCTTCTGACCTTGGCAGTTCTGCAGTTTACTCAATCCATAATCATAATCATCATAATCATACTGCAGTGTTGTTTTATGTATAATATGGAGCTCTGCTACACTCAATCAACTATTCCTACGCATTTTACATACATACATACTGGTATAGAAGTCTGAGTAGGTGGTCGCACACACCAGTGTTAGAGGTCTGAAGCAATAACAAACCTGCTCCAATAGAGAAAACATAGCTGAGCCATAGTTCATATCATATATCCTTCTGGGCATATCAGCTGGTTTCTCACAGATCACATGGTCACAGATCACACTGACATGATAGTGCAGCAAGGTATCACTAGAGAAGTACCAAAGCAGCGTGTGAGAGTGGTCCTTTTATAGGCAGACTCAAGCACTAAGGCACTTCCCTTCCCAGACCTACAACACTCAACTTGACGTTGTTAACCGTAGGAAGCACCTGCTCAGAGGATGACTGGCATCTCAGCGGTGCAGCATGCCAAGATACTTGTAGTTCCCTTTACACAACACAGCTGTCCTGACTCCTGAATGCACTCAACTGTAAAAGCACACTCTAAAGTCATTTAACTAAATTAAAAGCAAAACCCCATTTTTTAATTTTTTTACTTAAATCCCATTTATCTTTGTTTACTGAAGTGACTGCTAGGGCAAACCCCTGCAATCAGAAGTCTGGACACATGCCATGACACATCTATCATGACGAGGAGGGTGTGAATAATATCTGGTACACAGGTGCTCAGTCAAAGAGGATCAGATTTAAAGATCTATTTATACCCTCTCAGTGTGAACTGGGCCAAGAGAATGCCACATTGCTGCCCAATCAACTCTCTTGTTGCCTCTCTCTTTTCCAAACCCATTCCAGTGTTTTACCAACACAACCCTTACTAGACAGCTGAGCACTGAACAAATGGCCAAATCTGACAGAGAGATGCTGAAGTGACTGTTTCTGGATTACCTTCAGGCCAGCAGTCACATCTGATTCTTAGCTGAGCTTTGTCAGAGACACCACCGCAGCAGCCAAAATGGCTGAGTGAGGGGAAAAAAAGCGTGATTGTCTAACAGAGCTTTAAAGAGGAGATAAAGAAGCCCTAGGCGAAGATGACAGGCAGAAAGTAGGCCAGTGATGTATGCTGTTCTGCAGATGTGTGAGATTCCTGGAGTGGATCATGTCAGGTTTGCCAGTCTCAGTGATTTGTTGTACAGCACTCCATGTGAAACTTTACAAGCAAGATCTAAATTAAAAATAAATACAATCTCAGTATCTCGCCGTCCAGAGGTATCAATAATTTGATGAGTCCAAATTGCATGCTTGAACTACATTGAAATCTTTATGTAACAACAGAAACTCATCAAATGAACTTGAGTTTGTCAAAAACTGTTCCTTAGCCTCTTTGCTCACTTATTTTGGGTAAGTTAAGCAGTAAAAATAGACCACTTCCTTTGCTTTACAACACTTTGAATAGACAATAAAGAAGCTGATGGCAACAAAGAGCCCACGGCAACAAAAAGCCATGATTCATATTTTCTCTTTGAGTTTTACTCCCCTGTCAGAGCTGTCAGGTGAGTTGACAGAAGCCCGATATCACATAAATTGATACTGATCACTAACAAACAAAAATCCAAACCCAAAGATACACAGACACACACAGACACACACACACACACACACACACACACACACACACAGACAGACACACACAGTCCTAACAATAGCACTAAGAAAACTGTTTGGCAAAAAGAACTTGACCTCAGTTCTTTCTTTACAACGCCAGTCTTGTTTCCTTCACTAACTCCTCAGATGTATATTATTACATAACCTTACAAAACTGGGGGCCCTCTCACAAACAGCCATGACAACTCTCTTGTGTTTCCACCACAAGTTTGTGGGAAGCTTCTATTTTTACATAATCATGACATATTCAAGTTTGTGATAAACTTTTTTGTAATTTTGGTCAACAGCTGCAGCAAATGTCTCACATCTTACAGTTCATTTTTTGCATAAGTTATTACAGCATCTTGATTTTTATTTTGCAGTTGTGCCAGTTCTTCTTTTCATGTTGAAATTTAGAGTAGCGTTCTAACAATCGTGTCCATTCCAAAATTCTGTAATTTAACATCAAAACATTCAAAACATTTGCTGAAAACATAGGAATAAAATATTATGGAATAAAATGCCATTTACTATTCTTTCTAAGGCAATTGCCTTTCACACAAGCCAATTTAGATGTAGCTCAGGGAATCACTAGTGCTCCATGATGCCACATGAAACATCCCCTCCACCTGTTCTCAGCTCATCTGTGTATGTTCTATATGAACAGAAAAGTCACTTATCAGATCCCCTTGATCAGCCTTGTATTCACAACACAAAGCACAAAACATGGTCTTATAGTGATCTCTGGCCCCAAGCATTCATATTACTAAGAAAAAAAATCCCAAGAAAGTCAATGTTTTCCACATACCAAAGAGTTTGATTGTGGTACAAGATGTCCTAAAAGAGGCTGTATTTCATGTTAAGCTGTTCTGCACTATAAAATAGGTCAGGGCATGGATTAAAATAAATATTAGTTATATGGGCTGGACCAATACTGTAGCAGCAGATACAAAGACCTGGGATCAAGTGGTTTAGAGTGTCTAAGCACTCTGAATCACAGGAATCAGTGAAAGGACATTAATTCTGCAATGCTGATAATACATTTGTGCACTCAAATATAACGGTGACACTGTTCAAAAAATACCATCTTTGTTTAAGAATTATATTCCAGAAACAACGTTGAAGTTCTGTGTGATGCCAAATGGTTCCACTTTCTAAGTGTAAAAATATTCAGGTATCATACAGTGTAAACTGTGTAAAGAGCATGACCTGAAAGAGAATATCTCAGCCATCAACATTCAGTGTCATTTGGCTCACAAAGAAAATGCGCACAATAGGGAAACAGGGAACACCCAACTTCTTATCTGAGCTGGCCTCATAAAGCATCTTACCCACAAAGCAGAACGTCCTTCCTATCCCTTACTGGTCCAGACATACTGTAATAACTACATGAAGAATCACACATTGAATAGGAATATAAAGAGCGAGCAAGCTGATGTTAACTAGACATAATTTCAAATAAACCACTGCTGTACTGTTGTACAGCAGAAACAGAAACTAGAGCAAAACTTTAAACTTTTTGCAGGTTAGCCTACCTTTTGGACCGGCGGAGGCGGGCTCCACTGAAGAAGTGCGGCATGTTAAAGTTGGACAGGACTGTCCATAGACTGGAGTCAGACATTGTGTCCAAGTCATGCCAGCCTCCAGAGAGAGGGAGATGTAAAGGGGGCTTTAGAAGACCTGGTGAGGAGAAGCGGCGGCTTCCACGGTTGGTGGGGATGCAGCCCTCAGGGCAGTCCTGACAAGCAAACCTAGAACAGCTCTCCTCCTCCAGACCAAATTTGCTCTGCACAGGCACATCTGCAGCCAGCTGCGGCATAAAACACACTGGCAGAGAGGACAGTATGTCCTCTCTTGTCCTCAAATAAAAAAGTAATCCAGGGAGGATCCCGAAACCTGGACACTATACGTGATCCAGGACAGGTGTTGCTAGTCTCTGCTGTAGCTTGGATACGACGCTATATGACAGCTGACTTTTTGTTTTCCTGTCTCCCTGTGGCTCTGCTCTGTATCCCAAACACTCATGCTGCTCCCTTTACTCAACATGCTCCATATCATGTAACAGGGATCTACCACTTCACATCCTGTGGAAGGGGGGTTGTGAGTCAGAGGGCTGCTGCATCATCAGCAGATGCTGCTGTGCACTCACAGCTTTCACAAACTGGCACCCCTCCAAAAGCCCCTTGGGTCAGTGTATTAAGCAGGTCTTATTTGAAATGGAAATGCTATGATTTTGCATGAATGTCTTCAACTAATACATGAATTCTTCCTTCAGCTCCTTCCTGCATTGGCAGCCTTATTCATTTCATGAGAACCTCACCTTAACTCCTTCATGTTTGATCCTTGTCTCATGATTTTGGGTATCCTTATAAGCATATAAGGAGCCAATGACTATGAAAGCCTGTCCATCCAAAATTTAATTTATCTGTTTATGTGTAAAGTGTGATGAAAATTGGTATTTTCTATGAAGATTAAAGAGGGCTTGTTTCAGAAGACAGCTACTTAGAAATGTGTAATCTCAAGCAAACACACACACACATACACACACACAAACAATGGTCTGTTTTAAGTTCAGTGTTAACATTGACTTCTCTTTTAGAGATAATCTGACTATGGAGACACATTCTCCTCAATGGCTGCCATGTCTGGACACAGAACAATGTTCTGAGCCGGATGACTGTAACACCTCCCTGGAGTTCACCTGGTAAGTCTGAGACAAAACAAAACAAAAACAGCAAAAAAACAAAAAAAAACAAAAACAAAACAATACCGTGTGAGGCCTATTATCAGCCTTTCACAAAGAAGCAAACTTCGAGACAAAGGAACTGATTAGTTACATCCCGTGATTGTCCTCCAAAGCAGAAAGTAAAGTACAGCTTTGCAAGGATTTGCTTTAGTTTTGTGGACACATTGACACTTTATTGCTTTAATAGCTGAAACTTATGACAGAAGGACCTTTCTTTGTGTGTGTGTGTGTGTGTGTGTGTGTGTATTTGCATGTACAGTGGTGCAATACATACAGGCAAAGTTCATAGCTAATTTGCACCTGCTTGCTTGCTGCATGGAGTAATAAAGCTCATGTTGATCCACCCTGGATTCAGCCAATTACTGCTATGTTACTCTGTTTATTATTTATTGCTTATTGGATCCTTAAGCTTCTGTAAATCTCGTGGCCTTGTGAAGGACACTAATCCTGAGGCCTTTTGAAGACAACACAAGGGGAAGCACACCCCAACAAAGAGCAACACAGTGGCAACATGTATTAAATGAACCTTGATTAAGTGAGGAACTGGCAGTTTCCTGCATTTGGGGAAGATGCTGTTAATCTTGTGTTTACAGTTTGTAATCTTGTTACTGGAATCCTGCTTCCTGCCGTGAAAATCAATGCACCCGTCTTCACTTTTGATCTCGGTGATGTAACACCTCAATCGGGCCTTCAAAGTCTGATGACAATCAAGTGTCTGGTGATGGGACATCACCGATGGTTTGATCAGGTGACAATTTGTAGGGTTCTGAAATACAATATTGCTCAATGTAGGGAACTGAAATTTGTTGCAAGAATAGTTTTTACATTGGAATTTTCTGTATTTTGACCAGATCTCTGCTCTCACATCCAATTCCACTAACGTCAAAAGGTTTCATCTCACTTTTAAGATACCGTAAAAATTTGTTTCTTAAGATATCTAACTAACACAGACAGTTATAATGACAGCCTTCCCTGTACCTCAAGAAAAAAAAAGAACCAAAACACACACACACACACGCACGCACACACACGCACGCACGCACACACACGCACGCACGCACACACACACACACACACACACAAAAAAAAAAAAAAAAAAAAAAAAACTGTTTGATCCCACAAATTCAATTTAGTTACACTTGTGGTCTGAGTACATTTCCAGAATCCTTAAGATGTAAGCTTTCACTGGCACCACAGCCAAGTATTGACCATGTTGTGTATAATTGCCTGGTGTGAATGTACACAAAAATTACTGAAAATCCATTACAATTTGGACACTTGAAAGGACTCATTTCTTACAGGTGCATTCACACTCAGTTTAACAGCTCTTTTCAGGTTTGTTGTAAGATTAAGTGGTTTTAACAAAGATATGTGCAAAGTATTCAGAAGATGAAATTACCTACACATAGCAACTTGGTGTACTCCTTCAAGTGAGATTATACTAGGTTATACCAAAAATAAGCTCCAAATAAGAAACCAAAACATGTATAAAAAGATAGTATGGTATGGATAGATGGTATGCTGACTTGAGCATACCATCCCTAACCCTAACCCTAACCCTAACCCTAACCCAGACCATAAGATGACCTTGGACCTTGACGACCAAGTCTCATCAGATCCTATATGGCCAGTTACACCACGGCCAATGGTAAGTAGAAGAGCAGAAAAAGTCATGCAAAGACCAGCTGAAAGATTCAAAGAGGAAGTGCATAATAAGACCTGAGAAGCTGGAGGACACTGCAGATAGCCAAAACACTTGGCAGCTGCACTGCCTGGATGGATCAGAGGCTCAGGAAATGAGGGCAGCCAGGAGACAGCGAATTTGACAAAGGAGAAACACTGCCACTAAGGGCACTGCTGTTAGCTCTATTTACATGTACCTCATCTGTAATAAAATATTATCACATGTTATCTTGCATGAGGAAGACAGAGAGGGTGTGTGAGTGCCTATGACATCACCGTCGGCCCTCCCTCAGACTCGCTCAGTGCGGCTCCCTATAGGCCGGTGAGACAGCTTTCACTCTAATTATGGCTCTGCTCTGTTTCTGTGTTCCACATATGAAATGATGGCTCAAAGACAAACTTACGTGGAATATCACTGATTACCCTCCAAACAGAGATGGAGATGTGACGACTGTGACTTCATAAGTGCAAAAAGCTGACGGTTACTGCCCTCTATCTACCAGACGTGTGACTTCTGCCCACAGATAGACTAACTGGTGAACTGGAAATTAACAACATTCAACACTGAACACATACATCACTCACGCTTTAGTCAGATGTGATTTGCATTCTACAGAAATGTAAGCACCATTATGTCTGATTATGACTGATGCAATATCTTTGTAATAAATTGAAAAAATAAGACCTTTACTTGTACCTCACACTGTAAATTGTTTTGATCAAACTCAGAGGTGACATGGGGCTGACATCTCAACTCTGAATGTCTACAGTAAAAATAATTACTGATATATTTTTCAAGCCATGCAGGAGGTATTCACAAACTTTGTTGTACCATTGCATGGGTGCAATGCTGGAAATACAGTGTAGAGAGGTAAAGTATTTCATGGGTCCTAATGCTCCATTAAAGAGCAAAATCCCACATTACACCTATTCAGTGTCTAAAAAAACTCAACAATACTCTCTTTTTATTTGTTTGTTTTATTTTTTCTCTGTTGTGGATCAATTTATTTCTTCACCTAATGTCTGAAGCTTGGCTGCAGACTTCCTCTGAGCGATTACTGTTATGAGAAGTTGTATTCCTTTGAATATTTTTTTTGCAAATAACTCTGCTGCTGCCAGTAAAGAAATGTATTGCAAATATCACAATTAGCTTGACTGTATTAATTTAATGTTTTTCCACACTGTAGACATGACTACTTCCCAAGAGCTACACTGCCTTGAGTGGTGGACAATGTTTGTATCCAGCACTTAAAAAAATGAAGCAGAGGCAGGAAGATTGACATAACAAACTTCAGTCCATACCGATGAAAATTCACTGGTTGACACAGAGTATCACAACAGCACATTTCTTAATATGTACATAGTGATTTACTATTCAATAGATTTACTTTTCAGAAAAAACACTCAGGCTTTTAAAAAGCATCTCTGCATTCTTTGTGGAAGTGATTCACTTAAATGCCTGCTCTACTCGACTCTATGAAAGTTGAGTGGAACAGGAGCAGCTCAGAGGTGACATGGGTGGGTGTCTCATGCTATTCATTGATAAATGCTTTACAACTGAGTGCGCTGAATAGGTATTGCTCAGAAGACAATATCCTAAGCCTTTACAGCACTACCTTTGCATTCCAAAGAGAGAGAGAGAGAGAGAGAGAGAGAGAGAGAGAGAGAGAGAGAGAGAGAGAGAGAGAGAGAGAGAGAGACTATTTTTCACAGACTGTAAAGACAATACTAAAAATTAACAATCATGTCAGTCTTACTTTCAGAAAGGCTAACATATGCATAATATTAACGCAAAACTGTGTTCTGATGCTGTGGATTTAACACAACCAAATGGCACCTTCAAGCACAACATGTACATAATAATTTTGTGTGTGATTAACATTTATCTGACAAAGCTAAAGATGAGAGACGTGGCTCAAATCTGTTCATCAATCTGTTCTGGACCAAAGAACAGCAGGCAAGTTTGTGAACGCTGACAATACTCGCTTTTGTCCTGACACTATCAATGACCTTGAGCATGCATGGCTAAACAGCAATTATATTAGTGTTAAGTCAAAATACAACAACAACAACAGCAAGATGGGTTTAAACGCTATGACCTATTTGAATATGGAACATCAAAAGGAGGCTGGTCCATGAACAAAGACAGATTCAGAGCTGTTTGGTAGCTGAGACATGAGACGGGGGAGAGGGCAGAGTGACCTGCTATCTCAGACATCACCAGAGCACACACCACTCTGGGAGAAAAGAGAAAAGCTCAGGAAACCATCATGTTCCTCTTTATCATTTTCAGACCATCTATTATAAAAGATCCAGCCTGCCTTTGAAGGCATAGCATCTATTGGTTTAAATCCCTGACCAAATGCACAGGACAGGCAGATTCCTAGCTAGCCATTTTGCAACTTCTCCGAAATGATCATTCAGTGCTAGGGCACAAGCGTGACGTTCATGTGAGAATCTAAGGTCTATCAGCACATAGTGATATCCAAACACTGAACATAAATGGGTTAAAACAAGCAATACGCTTTGATATGGACCCAATATTCAGAAATCTAAAACGGGCTTAGATTTATATACTTTTTTTGTAAATAAATCAATCCAGCCAGGATTCAGACAGATTGAGACCATTCCCCGCTTTGATGTTTTGCAAATGCCGCAAATCCTACTTAGCACATGAAAGAGGGGCATAAATCCAACCACCGAACAGAGAGGGGCGAGATGGGGGAAGGGTTGACAAAATGAGCATTATACAAGCACTGTGTCCTCCTCTTTTATCAAAGTCATTTCAGTGGCAAATGATTTTAGGTGGGCAGACAATTATCCAGCTCTTAGCATCCCTACTTAGATACATAATGAGAGATTCTGACATTTCCACACTGATGTATGCAGACTCAAACTTACACTATGGAAGGCTTCTTAAAACTGTGCCATTCAAAACAAAAATAACCATGGTTGAAGAGCTCACGCTTACCTCCAAAAATGAAAAGCGTGCAGCGGGCTGCACGGACTGCAAGGGCTAGTGGGAGTGGGGCTCAAGCTCCGGGGAGTGAGGCTGTAAGTTAAATGGAGTGTGGTGAATAGTGGTCCTTTAACATTCACAGGACAAACCCCCAGCCCAGCCCACCCCCAGCTGTACAAGTGCAGTAATCAAGACAAAATGGGCTTTAAGAAACAGGTTAGCAAGGCACTGGTTGTACGGTATATGTTTTCCACTGAAAATGTCTGGTTCTCTGCACTGTTTCATGAGGACAAAATGTAGTTACTAAAAGGCTATTATTTAGCTTTAATGGATATTGAAATTATGACCAATCTTATACTCAGGACACTTGTGAGATAACAGCACTGAAAAACTGTGGAGGAATATAGTGTGAATCCTGTCATGCATACTGAACAACAGCAATTTTAATTTGCCTATATGATATAGCATAATCAGCATTATTTAAATGTAACTTTTCAACAGTGACACCACATAGCATTCAGACTTAGGGGTGATGTTTTTTTTTTTTTTTTACTGTGGCGACATTGCATGAGTATTAACTAAATTATGCTCAAGAATATGCATTACACAAAACACAGCTTGGCTTGATTCAACCTGAAAAAGAACTATAAAGACACTATCTGTGTATCTGTGTTACTTCACTACCTACATACACAGTATAGTGCGAGACAGATCTGAAACCATGAACAGGTGCACAGTAACCCCACTAGAGGAGTGCAACATTTAACTCGTTAAAACTGTGGTTGGAGAGCACTGCTCTCTAAGAGTGACGCAGTCTTATTAAATGTAGCCAGATTAAACACTGAATAGTCCTCTTTACCTATAAACATAGCATGTAAGTAAATAAGATAACCACCAACACACTGAATACCAGATTATTTTAACAGATGACAGATTTTTGTCATTGTGTCCCAAAATGTAAACAGAAGCAATGATATACAAGGAAGTACAACATGAAGTGGGGAAATGTATGTCTTATATGTAAATATTCACTGGTCTCTTTCTGATCATGTGACTGTACTATTAAAATCTGAAATGATGGAAACCATAACACATGCTTTGATGACCTAAATATTATGCATTAGCCACATGTTACCATTTATGTTTTATTAAAATATTGAATGTTTCCTGTGTATGTATCAAGCAAAAAGAGGACTGTGTATAAAAGAGCAGCTCTGCTAAGACACTTAAACACACATCCTTCAGCAAGGAGACTTCACTGTTTTTCACCCTATTGATCACAGCCCAAAAACGCTGCCAGCTGATCACAACACAGATGATTAAAAAGGTGTGTTATGGGCATATGTGTGTGTGTGTTTGTGTACACATGCACTGTATATATGCACTCATGTTTGTATGTGTGTGTCAAGCCAGCCAGTCAAAAAGCATGCTGTGCAGCTGCGGCATTCCTCTGCGTAACATGTTATCTTAGTCTATGAATTGCACACATGCAGGCACACATAAATAGGTGAAAACACACACATATATATGTGTACACACACAGTAAGCTGGTGCTGGCTAGCTGTAAAGGATTTGACATCAGACTTCCTGCTGCAGATGCTTCTGCTGCTAATGCTAATGCTGCACGCAGCCTAATGCAACAGTGAGGAACAGCAACAAATACAATGCAGGGACAGATGAAGCGATCTACTGCAGAGGAGCTGTCACCTTGACTGGGAAGGATAAGAGAGGAAAATACTCACTCTAGCGTCAGCCCTGGAATTCTCAGCCTCTCCCGCTGGGCTTTCATGGCTGAACCGCGCTCGTTTGCTCTATTGTGGACATGATATATATTCACACTGCCTGTCTGCCGCCCCCCTGCACTCACAAAGAGCCAAACCCAGCCACCAGAGAGCAATGAGGCAGATTACTTCTCTCTCTCCCCACAAAGAGGGAGGAGGTGGAAAAAAAAGAGGGACAACGGTTTTTGTTTTGGTCCTTCCACGTTCCACCTTGAGGCTGTCAGATGAGATCGTCAGTTGCCTGTGGAGGGCACGGAGGCAGGACAATACCCCTTCTTCCCTCCCCTAATACACGCCCCCTGCTCCTTCACAAACACACGCACATTTGTGTCTTTCTCCCCCCTCCCCTCCCTTACCAGCTGGTGGCTTGCTGCATAGCAGAGCTGAGTGAAATAAACACATTCAAAGATCTATATTTTTTTTAAATCCTGCTGCATACATTCACCTTGACAAATCTTGACAGAAACTGACCATAAGATGCAATGTCACCATAGGGCTGATGTCATCTTCAGAGGAAAAACATAATGCACCACTACTTGTCAACCAAAGTCAGTGAGCGTGGCATACAGTAAAACAGTGTTCCTAGGCACACACACACACACACACACACATGCACCTTCCTTCTTTTACACTTCTCAGACCATCAATACAGTCATAAAATCAAAAAAGCGAAGTTTAAAAATCATTTCAACTTGCCAGTAAAATATTTTATCCTGTCTAAACTCACAGGCAGATAAAAATATGAATTACATGTCTATGCTAAAATCTGACAGGCATATGAGCACTATGACAAGAGTGCAGTGCTGGTGTGACTGTAGAGTAATGGGCTGATGCCCGGGAGAGTGCTAAAGTATGGCAAGACACCAGACCTCCTGAGCCCCCTGCAGGGGCTAGCACTTATTCACCACTAACATCCTCTGTGACGTCTATTATGTGTCCTTGTTGTCGTACGCATTGTACTGTAACACAATTAGGATCCCAGCCGGCCAAGATGAATCAATGAGTAGGCTAAATCAGTGGATATATCATTCATAAGAATGAACGATGACAAAATAAGAGGTAGGTTGCTGAGCCTGTGGCTGCACCATGTAATAATAGATCATTACTAAAATTGTGTGGCACTTGCATTGATTCACTTCAGCAAACTGCAACAGGAAAAACTCCTGTATTGTGTGTATGCTGTATTATAATACTATTTGTGATGAATACTACCATAGTTAACCATACAGTTGAGCATACGATGCCATTCTTCTCAGCCTGGTATGACGGAGCAAGTGTAGAGAGTGCAGCAGACCAGACAGAAAACACTCAGTTGCTGCCTCACCCCCGTATACTGATTAATTCTTTATAAGTATGGGTAGGTTTAAGGAGCAAAGAGACATTGCAGATGACAACACACATTGCATCACCTTAAAACCAACAGTGGAGGCAGGCAAGAACGGAAGCATTAAAAAAAGAGAGAATGCAAAGCTGCATCTCGAGTAGAGCAGGTCTAGAGCAGGCCATGAACCAGGAGTGAGTGATACTGCCTTAAATTTAAAATTAAAAAAAAAAAAAAAAAAAAAAAAACAACAACTTTCAAGACCATTTGATGATGTCATGATTTTAACAAAACTGTTTGTTTTTAAATATGTAATAAACCAGAGCATTCAGATTTTCACCTTGCAAAGTGGGTGTCATAAGCTTGGACCTTTGTGGGGGTAGATGACTCATCAACCTTTTTGTTTTCTGTGTGATGCCTGAAGAGATACATTTGTAAACTGGCCAACAGATTTGGTTTTTTAAACTTTCTTTAAATGCTACTGACTTACAGCATAAGCAGAGCATCGTTTCTTGTTCAAAAAAAAAAAAAATCTATCTGCTTCATTCTGAGCAAGTGAAGCAGCTACATGCTATTGTTGCAGGATTTATAAATTTTACAGCTGCAATGTGGACAGCAATATGATTAACATTTAAACTGACCCCTGAAATAACTATTTACTTATCGCTAAAAGCATATAAAGGAAAACAGGCACTGAAAAACTATATTTTGCGATATTAATTGTCAACTCAATAAAATAATAAACAATGTATTGTGACATAATAAAATAAAATATAAATATATAAATATTTTAAAAATATTGTTTAACTAAATAAAAAATAAATGTCCTGACTAAAATATATTCCTCTCAAATGATGAATGATTAGTACACATATTGGCCTGAATGATAAGACTTTCTTTTCTGGAAAAAAAAAAAAAAAAATCAACTGAGGACTAGACTTGTCATTACGCATTCACAACAACAGATGGCGAGTGAGGCAGTATAGCCAAGTGGTTTGAAGGTTGGCCAAGTACACAAAGTATTAAGCAGTTGTGACGGATTTAGGATGATGAACAATGAGGCAGAGCCATCAAATAATTGTCATAACAGGGCAAACTACCTATTCCCTAAAACCATACTTATACAGTAAGTGCCTATAGCCATATCAAGAGATCAATATAAATTCAAGTAACTGTCCACAACTAATGCATGTAAATGAATTAAGTGTCTATTGGCAGATTCTACAGAAACAGAGGTTGTTGTTTCTGTTGTGTTTCGTTGTGGGTTGACAGCATCACTCATGTTTCAGTATCACAAAGGTTTGGGTTGTGTTGGTTTACCTGTATAGGAAGTGGGAATATGTAACACTGATGCTCTGCTGATATTTCTAACCCATATATTTGGTGCAGTGTACATACTCATGGTGCAAATGCACACAATCATGCTCAAGAATGACAAGGATGGGGCGGTCTGGCGGCTTACCTAGTAGAGTGTGTACCACACTAAATTTCCACCACAGCGTCCTGAGCCAAGCTCTCTGCTACATGTCTTTCCCACTGTCTCCCATCCTCTTTACTGTTGCTATTGTAAACAACATGATATTATCTCCAACTATCAGAAACAATCAGCCACACGGTCACTCATTCATACAACAATAGAGTCCAATGGAGTCCACTCAGTCAAAGTCAAGAGGTGTTTTGGAATTTAGACTATGAGACCCTTATCCTTTGTTTTTAACTCCCCTATACATAGAGCTATGTACTGAAGCCAAGGCATTGATTCAGGTACCAGTTTTGAAAATGTTTGAATGATACCAAGCCATACCTATGCATCTGTTTCATGAGGGCAATTTTGTTTACTTCTGTCATGACCAGCTAGCTTAATTGGCACAGGAGAATGCTCTGCTTGCGTTCACATCCCACAGATCTCTGTCGAAAGATTGTGATTGCTATTGTGGGTTGTGACTGTTTGAACCAAGCGCTGTCAGTGAGGAAAACAGCAGATAATGAAGTTAATATGGGACTTCTGGACCCACTGTGCAATTGTTTGGCTTCAAAATCCTATGATTATGTTACACAAGGCATTTGGAGCAATTGATAGATATTTTATGCTTTTTTGGAGCTATAACAAGATAACCCTGTTAAATTTAGATGGAACTGCAGGAGCTAAATTGCTGTGTTTGATAGTACTGTGAACTTCAATGTAGTTTCGACTCAGGCGGGTGAGTATACAAGTGGATTCCTTTCTGGGTTGAAATATTCTGTTAAGAATCATCTTTCACATTTCCACTCACATGGTTTTCACAGGGCCTCTGAATATAAAGCCTCTTCAATGTCCAAAACAATCATATCAAGACATTCCATGGGCCTTTCAACTTTCCAACTCCTATGATCCAACCTTGTTGTCAAACAAACTTCTGATTGCCTTTTTGAACTAATAAACTGGGCTTTCATTCTCAGCTGTATTCTGGCTGCGAAAAATGACAACACATCTGATGGGAGTTTTGAATTATTCATGAACTCAGGGGTTTGTCATAATGTACATGTCATGAATCACTCAAAAAGTCCTACTTTCCTTTTATTGTGCAGTAACTTAATAAAGACTTGTCCTGACCTACATTCAGCACTCAGCAACAGAGAAAATACTATACACAAAGGGAACAGAAGAAAGTATACCGCCAAAAACTCTGAAAAAATGGCTATCAATTGGCAACAACTGACTACAGATCTATAGTGACCAAGTCTAATATGGTGAACAGCAACTGTTGAGCTTCCACTGAATAGCATCACAGTTGGACTGCATGACAGAATCTGCAGTGAGTCGCTCCCTATTCAGTATTCTGTTGCATGGCAAGGCAACTCACAGGTGGGCAGCAGGTTAGCCCCACTACCTTGAGCTGAAACTCCAGCAGGCTGACACTGTTTTTCTGTGTTGATGCTGAAAAACAGTAAAAGCACCTAGCATAAAGGTATATGAAATGTACTGAGTGTCTTGCACCACTTCCATATGAGCTATTTTCAGTCATTTAATTGTACCCAGCAAAAGAGTTCCAGATATTAAGGTCAACCTATAAATAGGTTCCAATAAACACTCAACTAGAATGACTGGAGTCGAAAACAACCCTACATTACATAGCCTTGACAACCAACACGAGAAATAATCGGCGCAAATTATATACAAAAAAAAGTTGGGCAACATTCACACTGCTCATATTGACGTGATGCTTTATCAGACACTGTTCTCCATTTGTGATTGGGTGAATTTGGTGTCTCAAAACTTCTGGAAATCTTTCAGAATATCAGTTATGATGAATATGAGGCAGTAATATGAACTCTCTCATGTCCAAATACCATTACTATGGTTACCAAAGTCTCTAGAGTCTCTACGGTTCTAAATATAAATTGGTGCAGTTGGTGATCTCCCAGCAGTCAGCTATTAGTGGTTCACCTCTATTAGGTACCCCCTCTGCTGCAGTGGCAACTAGAGCAGCATGGTGTCATGGTGAAATCCTTCTCTACCATTAAACATGTCAAACCAAAGCAAAATTTATGTCCTGGAAGCAGGTTACACCTTTGCGTGGTCTAATAAATCTTAATCTCATCTGTATCTCTTATACCAAAGGCCAACATACCATCCATCATTACTGACTGACATAAAACTATACAAAATCAATCTGCAGAGAGTTTTATTGGTTTAGACTCCCTGTTTAAGACTGCCAGGCTGTCTCTCTATTGATACAACAGAGCATTAGAAGAACAAACAACAATGCATTAAGTATTAATGAAAAAGCTGACAGAATACCCACCCACACTGACCAAGCAACGGCAGAATATCTCAAAACCCTTGTTCTGTTTTGAGCAACACAACAAGCACTTGTTGTGAGGGTCATCTGCATATTGTTAGGAACAAGCACAAAATGCACATGTAATGCAGACTAAATACAGTAAATGCATGAGGATAACTGCTGATAAGGTGCCTGGTAAGCAATTCTTGCAGATGATTTGAGGACAAAAAAACTGCTGCAGAGTTAAGTGGGATTAACAGACACCTTGGAGTGTATTATCCCACTTATGCAATGGCCAAACATCCAAAATTAAAATATCAAGAGTGCTCATTAATATTCAGGTATAATGAGTCTCCTGAACACACTGCACATGCACACATAAAATATGCTGTTTTAACAACAATAAAATGAATTGTTTCATACATTTGCTGCACTTCTATCACAATGATTGTTTAAACTACAAACACTGTATCAATGACTAGCCAATTTATGTACTGTAAGCAGGTATGCATTTGGAATGCTGCAACTATGAGCAGGCTTGCTTGCCAACACTTATTTAAATCATTATCAGTGTATGCCTGAGATAAAATGCTTAACTCTTCATAGGACTGAGAGGGGAACTGGGAAGGTCAGAGATAACAGATGGCATGCGTGTTAATATAAGTTGAATGCACAGCAGAAGTCTCATTTAGGAGCATTTAGGGGTACTTACAAACTGCCTCTTCTAGGGAGACTCAGCTCCTTCTGTAAGCAAGAGAAGAGAAAGACAATTATTAGAATATAATTTATTACATTAAAGTACAGTAATTCAAAACTTGTAGATGTTTGTACATCACAAATTTAGCACCATGCTCTGACTCTCCTAACAAACTCATTTAACTATTAACTAACTTCTAATCACATTACACATCAATAATGCTTGCAGGAGAAAATAAAATTTCATATAACTGACCACAAAAATATTATTGTGTGTGCTTTCACTCTCTTTGACAGCTGTACACAAAAACAACATTGTGCATCTGTTTTCAGAGCAAACTGTGAAAGCCAGAGATCTGCAGGGGACATACTTCACTGTGTGTACAAAAACAGCCCAGCAAAAAACATCACCTCATTTATTTACTTCCTGTGGGATTATGGGTCCTTGCAACAAGCTTACTTTAAGGATAGGATTACTGATAAACATCTGCAGTGAGAAAACAACTTTAACTATATATAAACACACTTCAGTCAATCTAACAACATACATCCTATTTACAACTTATGTTGCTGATGCATATTTGTTGGATGACAACTTCTATAGAGTGTTCAGCACTTAAAACATGTAATTGTATTAAAATACCACCAGGGGGAGCATTTACAATGTTTATTCATGATGTACATTACATTGATGTGTGACTAAACTGAATGAGATTAACACAAGTGAGGATTCAGTCTTCAGTATCTTTGGATGAACAATAACAAAACTACAGGCCTTTTTAGTGTTTTAGTATTAAAACAAGTTGAGACAAGATAGTAACGTCTCCTTTCACAGTGAGCCTTAGTGGCAGTTAATTACCAGTTACAGACACAGCAAGAATAAAAAAAAAATACCCCCAAGTAATAATAAATATAATTAGAGCTGTGACTAAACAGGAATAGTAAACAATGACAGCTCACACCAGTTGAACTTCAAAAACACCTCTAGTACTACTTGAACCTCAAGTAACTACAATTAAGTTGTCAGACGTTTATGATGGCCACAACAGCATAATTCATTCATTCAATAACATTTTTCCACTTCTTTTTTGGTGATTAATTATCTGTTTCAATCCCCATGTTCAGAGTTCACATTATTAGCAGCAAAACGTATAAGACAAAAGCAGACAGTATAAAGCAGGCAGTACAGTAATAATACAGATATTTAAAGGGCATATACAAGACATATTAATGTTTTTCCTTGACATACATTCCAGAATAATCCCCCAAAACATGTAGCTAAATAATTACATAAATAAAAAAGAAAAAAAATAGAAAAAACTCCTTCATCCCATTCATAAATTAAGTATATATAATATATATAAATATAATTTGGCTCCAGTCTATTCCTGAGCTTCCATTTACTGTAATTGCTAATGCTTCACTTTCCAACACTGCAGAATATGAATAATACAAGTTTATATTTATTGTGTGAAAAAGGGCAATAACAACTTATCATAGGGCAGTGGGAGGAAAGCAGGATTAAATCAACTGAGTTTCAGTTCAAGTGAACTGGTAGCTATGTTTTAATATCTGTGCAGAGCATATACATTACACCTTGGACTTCATGGAATGCAAAAGGAAGGAACCAGTTAAAGAATTTTAAAGAACCTGGGTATATATCTATATATCTGTATATATTTATATCTATCTATCTATCTATCTATCTATCTATCTGTACATAGATATAGATATACCATACTTTCTCTTATGGACCAGAAAAAGTTAATTGATCATAATGTATTGCCTTAAAAACCTAGTAAGCACACATGTATATACCTGGAGAGTAGATGTAAGAAAGCTGCTGGAACTGGAATTAGTGGTTTATAGACAAAGTGTGGACTGACTGTCTGGTAGTCATGTAACAAGGCACCAGCACTGGCTAATTTAACATTGCTGAGTAAAAGCTGGTGCTGCAAGGTCCATTTGATGTGCTGCAGCTTGAATAAACAACTAGTGACTGAAGGCTGAATTATCAGTGTCTTTTTTTCCTTGCTTTATAGTATCTTTTTGAAGCTGACACCATACTGAATTTAGCTGGGTGGAGTTGAGGGCGACATTTAGGAAAATTCTCTAACAATTACGACATTAAACTCAAGCTCTTACCAAAGGTTTAATGGCTTTGTAGCTGTAGAGACAGAGAGAGATGGCTGATATTATTTTGAAACATCATCTCCACTGTTTGAAGATGTTGCAGCAGTTCAGACTCCTCAGTTCAAACACCTTGATATTTAACTTTCAACTTCAGTGTTGTTTTGCTCCAATTTTTTTATCTTAAGTTGCAGGAAATGTTTTTTTTTTTTTTCTTTTTTTTTTTTTTTCTGAAAGCCACTGCAGGTGGCCAGTAACACAGGCAAAAAACATCTTACCACAAATAATCCTTTGCCTGCAGCATCTGCTGATTTATCTGTGCTACAAGTGATGGTTCACATTGTGAGGGACCAATAACAGCCTGAGTGAAAGGCAACCACACCTTACACCAAGCTCTACTCCCTGAGGTAAACAGTAGTGTTTGTACAGTGAATTATCTTGGAGAAGCCTTTGCTGATTTACCTCCTCCTACCTATATTATTTCCCTTTGATTTTTATCTTTGATATGAGATAAATAAACTATTCAAACAGTAAATGGTGGTATGTAAAAAAAAAAAAAAAAGCCAGCAACCATTCAAATGAATTAATAAACATATTGGCATCTACAAAGCAAGTTTCTGGATGTCCATGTTATAATCTCAAATGCCCCCTACTACCTCTGGCTTTTACTATGTATAAATTATAACTGAGAGCTAACCAGCTTTTGAATCTCTTTAGTTTTGCTATTTAAAAAATCCTTCTGATTTGATCATTATAACATGTTTCCAATGTCTAATATGGCTACAAAGAGCGTGAGCGCCTTTGTCTGAAAATGTGCAGGGCGGTGAGTTGATGTGCATTGGCTGTTCTAGTCAGCAGAAAACGTGCTAAGCCCCGCTCCCCTCGGCTATCAATTAGGGTTTAATGTCTGGCCTCCCCTGCTGCCTACGGAAGACCAAGGGCACAATGTTTCCTTGGGAGACATGACCGCAGTTCACACAACACTAATTACCAGCAGGGAACGACTTTCACTGAAGGGAGACCCACCAATCACAGCAAACCAAATCACAGTGTGACTCCCAAATATATGGGCAACAAGAATATGTGTATCCATTAGGGTTTAACAGATAAAAAAAAAAAAAAATCATATCATGATTAATATTGCAAATACTGCAAATGCAATATGAGTCATGATTTTTCATGAGATTTATCACAAACTAAAATGATGATAATGTGATTTTTACTGGGGTCTGTACCAAACTGACATCTTCTTACATCTGGAAAATACAGTTTGCAGGCATGAGCATCACTGTAGTACCATAATGCTTCATTTATAACTGTGTTTTGTTACAAATTTCACCCTTATTAAAACATTTCAGCTCCTGCCAATTGGACATTGCACTTGGTCATATTGCGATTTTGATAATATTTCGATTACTTGTTCAGCCCTAGTATACATGATCAATCAAATCAGCCTTGTGGAAAATATTTACAAAAAATGGATTTAGTGTCTTGAGATGATTAGCCTATTTATTGTTTCAATGCTTAACACTGAGTATGCAAAAGTTGCAAGAGAAAGAGACTTATTTCCGAAAGCAAGCAACCCATGTGTTGTATTCACAGTGCCCAAGTCCACTGTGTGACACGGCTGAATGAAACTGCATTAAAAAAAAGAGTGGTGGGAAAAAGAAAACTGAGTTCTCCCTCCAAGATGTTTTGTTTAGTCTTGTCTGTGTCATTGTATTAGGTTTTCTAATATTAATAAAGGAACCCTGCTCACTGGATCACTGGAACTCTGGAAGGGACCCTGCTACATTATACAAATATCACTGGCCAATTAAACATCTGTTCTAATAAAACAAATAAAACTGCTGGGAGAGTATTCTTCCTGATTCATGGCACTGTGACTAACAATAGTTCAAGAGGAACAAGGACAGGGATCCTCGCAGTTTAGGTGGGTAATGTGTCTAATCCCATTGACAACAATTCAGGAACAGTCTGTAACCATGAATGTGGTACAGGAAGGACAAATGAAAAGAAAGTAGGAAAAGCGCAAGCTGGTCTCTCTTTCCAATATTATTCAATCCAGGGTGTTTACAGATATCAGAGTTACACGTAATGCTTTGTAAGACCTTTTCAAGATAACTTTCAGCAAGATTTAAGACTCATTTTTGTGAAAATTGTCTTTTTTCTTACTCAAATGACCATTTCGGGTAAATGAAAAGGTAAGTACGCTATATTTGGTCTTGTGCTGAGGTCATTTTCTGACAGGAATATGCTTGGTTATTGAGTCCTTTGGCTTAGATGCAAGCTGCTAATGGAAAAAAAAATAAATCTGGACATGTTTTTTTTTTTTTTTTCTTTTTCACAGAACTTGGAACATGTACAGTAAGTCCAAGGATATTTGTGGATTTAACTCTATAGCTGCTAGAGTGAATAATCTGCATGTAAATGTAATAATGTAAGTATGAAGTCAGTAATCTACTACAGGTTATGTGTAGCATGTCAGTATAAAGTATTAGGTTCAGCAGTAGGTTTAGAGTGTTGTAACATCAGAAATGTGGAATTCCATGCAGAAGAGCTTGACAATTTTTGGCCAAAAGAAATTAAAAGATGGATAAAATAAATTACAAATAGTTGAAATTAAGACATCATAAAATCAAATTTAAGACTATTTAATGGCTCTTATAAGGCCCAATATTTACTAAATTGAACACATTTTAAGACTGTTTAAGGACCTACAGACACCTTGAGAATACAAGGTAAAATTTATTGAATGTCTGAACTTTCAGAAACAATCAAAATTTCTCAAAGGGCGAAAAGTATACCGGAATCATCTATCAGATCTCCCCCAGTAATCTCAAAACGACTAACAGAAGAAAACATATGATCGACTACAGTGCCATTAGTATGCAAAGCATGGGAACATCCTTCCCAGCTCTTTAGCTCGCTGGCAGAAGTGGACGATGTAAATAGCCGCAACACTGCAAACCAAGCTCATCCAATAACGGGGGTTGTGTGAAATTTTAACATCACCTCTGCCAACAAAGTTGGAGGGAGATATTTCTGTCTGTTGTTTTTAGCTTGTTATCTCAGAAAATAAATGAAATCTGGTAAACAAATAGCCCTTGGCTCAGTGATTAGTTGATTAGATTTTGGCGGTGATACTGATGAAGAATTTCTGCCATTAGAAAATTGTCGGTTTTTAGCCACAGCAGCTATGTTACGCTCAAGCGCTTATGGGAAGTACTGACATCTGGACTTAAAGGCTGCTGCTAAATGTTGCATTCAAGTGCTATTTTCAAGTGCTCTGGGTAAATTAAACCTGGAAGAGAAATTATAAACAATCATAAACAGCTATGTCTGCAAATGTTCATATTCAGGCTGCAGCTGTGCAAGTTGTTGCATGGATCAGCTTTGGTGAATGTTGATTTACTTTGTCATATTTGACATTATTTATACTAATCTCACAATACAAGAAAACAACAACACAGTGGTTTTGATGCACGCCATAGAGTACAAACATTTACAAAGTATCCACTGATAACAAGACCTATGCTACAAGCATTACTAGCATTACTTGTTTTTTCTTTAAAACCCTTGTTAAAGGGCTATGCTTTACAGACCATTGCAAACAAAGTCTGAAGTTTGAAGTGCTATTATAAGTTATCTGCAAAAATACTGATTGAAGTTGAATTGAAAAGCCTGAAAAGGTCTATTGATTAAAAAAAAAAAAAAAATTCATGAGGTGATTATCATTCATTTGTGTACATGTAAATTTCCTGGCATCTGTATTTTTTGACTTCAACATTATAATTTACAGGCACAAGCTGTTACTCAAGTATTTTCCAATGGATGTGATGTTCAATGGGTTGAAGAGCTTTCAATAAGGCTATACAGAGCATACGAATGTGGACTGAATGCATGAAAACATTTTGAAAACATCCGTTTTTTTTTTTTTTTGTTTTGTTTTGTTTTTTTTTTTACCTCTGACACAGAGAAAGTGGTATAGGCAGTGATTTGAAGTTGATTTTAATATCCCTGCTGTAACACGAAGGCTCAAATAATGTAGACATGACAAGTAGTTTGAGCTTTTAAGACACTTGACTGTGGTAAATCCAAAGCGCTAACTTACTTGTGTAAATGGCCTTGCTGAAAGCAAAATCCTCTTAAGATTTGAATTATGCTTTACTGCACCTTTTAAATTGTACTGCAAAGAATGTAACATCTTTTGTACTGAAATGACTTCAAGGGAATGTTCAAGGTTTACAGTGTTGCTCTCTAGGTTGTATAAGTGGGTTTGGTTTCTTTCAGTCATAAACTGTACTTTAACCACATGAGGAAAAGGTAGATGAAAGCACGTACACTAGTGTATGCCAAATGAACTCATCACAGATGTTTTTCTGAATTATGCCCACAACCCCCTGTTCATTGTTCTCAACAACGATTACATGTATAACTGTAAATTCTTAAATAAAAGCCTGAACCTATGCTTGAGCTTACACCTCCTTCACAAGATTAATTTCTATCCATACAGCTGAACAGATAAGCTGCCGCATGTCTGTTCCTGGCTCAGAGTGTTAGCAGGCTGAGGAAGGAAGCCCAGATGTCCTTTAACCCTGCTACATCTGCTAGCTCCTCCTGGGAAACTCTAAAGTGTTTTAAGTAAAAGAGAGAGATCTGCACACTGTGTGGTAGCTCCCAATAATTTAATTGCGGGGTCTCCTGCCATTAAGTTATTGGGAGCTACAGCAGTGTGTGAATCTCTCTCTTTGCCTTTCAATGAACCTTCTTTGGTCCTGCACCTGTAATAAGTTCTGGTGAATGTGCACACTTCTCTGTCATGTATAATGTGTTGAGACCCTTTCATATTCCCAGGCAAGCTGGAATACAGTATTTAGTCCCCACAGCATACTGGACCTGCCCTAGGGTCTGCTCCTATTTGGACATGCTAAGACCACCTCCACAGGGAGGCACCTGGATGCCATCCCAATTAATTTCCCCAAACATCTCCACTGATTCTTTTCAATGCAGAGGAGTAGCGGTTCTACTTTAACACCTCAGCCTATCCCTATAGGTGAGCCCAGTCATCCACCCAAGGAAGTTCATTTCAGGTCATTCTTCTGGTCACTATTAATGCTCAAGACCACGGGTGAATGTTGGAACTTAGACTGACCAGTAAATAGAGAGCTTTGCTTTCAGGCTCTGCCTCCTCTGCAGGGGCCATGTCTGTCGGGTTTAGAAGCTCCTCAAAATGTTCTTTCCACTGTTTAAGTGCATATTCAGTCAAGGTCAGCACCATCTTGTTCCTGCTGAGAACAGCGTGGACAAGGCCTTGTTCACTCCTCCAGAGTAGACTGAGAATTTGCCAGAATCTCTTTGAGGCTAAGAAAAATTCCCTCTCCATGGCCCCCCACACCCTGCCTCACCTGAATTTTCACCTCCACAACCACAGGCCGTGTGGTCTGCAGGCACAAGTCCACAGTCCCTTTGCGTAATCAAACCCAAAAGGCCTCCTTCTTTTGCCTGACAGCCTTCCTCACAGATGGTACCCACTGTAAATATTCACACTAGGCTTGGACAACTGGATGAACATATCAAGGATCGGCTGAATCCATGGGGGAGGGGGGCACGAGTAGCTAATTTAAGTGACAGCTCAGTGCATAGGTAATATGCATAGTAAGTGTGCGGTCAAGAGAAACCACCACTGATTAAAGTGAAGGGGGTTAGCCCTGAAGTTAGCAACGATGGGTTAGTCTCACTTGACCAGGCTCACTTAAGGTGGACTGACCTTTAAGGCGCACCTGCTATTCTCACTTTAATGACAGTCTCAGCCGCAACTAAACAGAGAACAGAGAAACGTCTGGCTGCCAAGTCTCTCCCGAGTCTTGCTTGGCACCCCACCCACGAGCGCCACTCAGCCAGCGAATATGTCAGCGATGGACAGCTGTTGGGCTGATGTTGGCTAATAGGAACATTTTGACATAATGCCCAACTCACATCTCATGGTCAAAAGTGTCAGTCAGAATAACAAAATTTTAAAACAAGCAAACATGACACACCCATGCATATCAACAAATTGCTTCAATGCAAAAGAATTTAAGAGAGGCAGCAGTTGATTTTAACATGAACAACCTGAGATGGTTCACTAACCCACTGGGCAAAAGTTGGTGAATGACCGCTAGCAAGAACTTCTCCACTCCAAGACATGACATCAAAGCTTAAAAAAAAAAAAAAAAAGGCTTATGCATATAGCTTCATTAATAATTCCCCTTGAATTTAGTTTCTCAAGATCAAAGTGCTTTTGCCTTTACTATGGCATATTGCTGACCAGCAGGAAAATCTCCATTTTTTTGTATAAAGCAGTGGACAGATTAATGTCATCAAATAAAAAACACAACAAATGACATTACAATTGAAGAAGAGGATTCCACCCAATACGTCCTATTGTTTTTAGATGCTAATACACTTTGCTTGTAATTATCAAGTGTGCCAGATTTAGTCATATAAGATCACTGACCAGTTCCACTTGTTTACCAGAGGCTGAAATAATTCTGTATTAGCACCCTCCTCTGGCACCTTGTAAATAGCAACCTCGAGCGAGATGTGATCATGACAGAGAGGCAGACTGTACAATGACATAGGCAGTAAGGTGCTGGAAGTCCAGATTTACAACGCATGGGTTTACTACGCAACAAGGTATAGGACCATATAGCACATGTATAGCACATGAATTACACACAACGATCTGGAAGCAAATATGAAGTACACATGGACAGACATATATACAGGTGCTCTACCATAGCTAAACAAAATTAATTGGGAAACCACTTTTATCTATATGAACAAATGAACTTACTGTATGTCCTTCAGAATTCAATCATCAAAATTGATTCATGTTGTGAACACATTGTTAAAAACATGTCTTATGAATGAATGTCTTATTTCAAATGGGAAAAAATGGGTGTAAAACCTAAAACCTATGAACTTGCTATCTATGTGGGAGAACCATGTGTCACACAACATCTGTCCATGGGCCAAAGTTTTCCATGCACACAGTAAGGATCATTACCATGAGCTGGAGAAACAGGGAGGCTCAGAGGTACACCACATGAGGACAGAATCTGTTGGTTTCATGCTTTTGCAGAAAATGCAGAGTAAAAGTGTTGTATATTATATTGTTATTTATGTTTTTGTTATTTATGTTATCTATTTTTTTCAACAAATGGCTCTTTTATAGTTTAAAACAATACATTTTTAGTGACCTGGCAGTGATTTTGTGTTTTGGATAAAGGATGAAGCCTGTGAGTTTGTTAACTGACCCTTCAAATTAAAACTGATCTTAATGAAAAAGCTTACTGATGACCACGCCCAAACGGAATCCGCTGACTTTTTTCTGGTTTTCTGTGGTGATTCAGGAGGAAAATCTGTGGGATTCCGCAGAGTGATTTTTTTTTGACATCTTTTAGTTGTTAAAAGTTGCTTTCTCCTCTGCTGTTCCACCTCACGATATGACATTAGCCACAGACAAAGGGGGGAGGGCCGGGATGTGTTTAGGTACACTGCAACGGGTGCTGCAACACTATTGTGTTCAAATTCCGCAGGCCTGCTGATGACGAAACACTTGAGGGTGTTGGGGTCTGGGAAAAGTCCAACAGATGAATCAGTTCTCTGCTTGTAACGGCATGTACAGTGCATGTACAGTGCAGTGTAGACAAGTTATACATCACAGAACTGGATGAGGATCCTTGCAACATGAATATTTTGATCTGAAATTGCAAAGCAATGACATTCAGAAATACTCTGTCGTGTGTAATTTCATATATTACGGATGCATATTACAACTAAATCCCAAATCCCAACATCAGGTCCATCCTGTATGAAACTATATTGTCTGCCATCATGTTTAGCTTTAGCTCTATTTGACAAGTATTGATTTCTATGCCATCAGGGGAATTTTCACCCGCAAAACCCATAAACACTGTGTGAATGTTTTCCTGATTAACTCTGTTCACTTCCTCATATTTGTCTATAAAATGGGATATAGGTGCCGTAAATGGGAAATCCACTGCCTCATCCAAAATGATGAGAAAGAGGCGATTCATTTCTAGCTTGTTATGGAAGAACTCTTCCTCCCTCTCTCAGGACCTCCTCCTTTTACAGGGATGATAATGGAAGCTGACAGACAAAATAAATATAATTTTAAAATGCAGCCATTCACAGTAATAACCAGAATATGATACAACTGACCCATGGGTAGATATGTTTAACATGCTTTAACTCCATATTGTGCTAGAGAGCAAGAGGACCAGAATAGGCAAACTGCCAGTTCACACACTATGTAAACATCCTGTTTTGTGTCCATTTCAATGGGCAACAGAGCATTTCATGGGTTTCATGGCCAAACTGTGCCCATGAAACATGAGCAGCTAATTCCACAAATCTAAGATACTTGTGTCAATTAATATGATAAAAGGAGTGCTAATTATCCATCAGTGGGAACAAAATAAAAACTTGCTGCTCTCCAGGAAGAACACTCTCTCGGGCTGATGACAGCATACCTTTTCTATGCACGCTCTGGATTGAGAGAAACAGACATTTAATCACTATAGTATTGGAACCACAGCAGCACATTGTAATAAATAATCAGCCACTTTTAAGATACACTTCACCAAACAGCCATGAATCTATAAGCAATTTCACAGTCCCCTGTAATCAAATGTATGCATTTCCATGGTCGTTAAACCACAATTCTCTGCAAGAAGTCTTTCTCTAAGCAAGCAAGAAGAGGCCCATGGGATCCACACTAGAGGCTGCTATTGTGCATGGTTTTATTAACCTTTTGCAAGTCTCTGGACTGTGAACAATGGATTGTCTGTTATCCATCTTATTTTCTGCTCTTGCACAGTTTGGTTCATACTGATATTTCTTCTATAGCAATTAAAAAAAATCATACATTCATTAAAAATACTTAAAAGTAGTACTGAAAATGTGGATGTCATGCCATGCCTTTGTCTGACACACACACACACACACACACACACACAGACATATGTATATGTATATGTATATATATAAAATTGTGCAGCAGCACTGTTATGCTGTTACAAAGGATCACAGCCATGACTTCCAGCTAAAGAAAGGTCTCTCTATTCACTACGCCTCCCTGCAGCCTCTATCATCCAGTTTTCGTGGGCTTGACTGAAGCAGTTCACATTTTTGCCATCTCAATCATCGAATGCATGTACGAATACAACATAAAAACATAATAAAATATGTCCAAATTGCAGACTTTGCCATGGAAATATTATGTAAATATTGAAATATTGATATGGAATGGATGTATGCTTCATTTGTAATTCTGGTGCTGCATCATAATGTTTTCTGTCAGTCAGGCTGTATTTCACCGGCTGCCTCACACCACTTCACACAGGCAGCTCTTTGGAGGCACACTGTGTCACTGCACCGGTTTGAAAAGATTTTATTGTGAAGCAGTGTAACATGGTCAGAGGTACAATTGAGCTCACAAAACACAACCTTGTAACTAATGACATGCTGCTCCTTATTAAGCCAAAGGACTTGCATTACTGCTACAGGCATGGTTAAAATCTACATAAAATATGCAAATATTATACAATAAAAACACTGACTGACACCAAGCCATCAAAAACAGACTAGAGACACTCGAGTGGTGCGTGACAGGGTGCACAATAGCTCCCTCTACCACATCACAAGGGCAGAACCAGAGAGAGTCACTTAAAGTGATGAGACATATAGACGCAAGTAATGACAATAAGTAAGTACCTTAAGTACCTTAACTCTTTCAAGTCCAATACATCTTGATAGGCCAGTACATGCAGTTTCATACCCAGGCTCTTTATTATAGCTCTGAAAATATTCTTTTTGATATACATTAATTTTTAAACCACACCTGCCAACACATGCAGGCCATTATACATACTGTATGTTAAATCAGAGAGAGACAGACTAATAGACATGTCTATTTTTCTGATATATTAAATAATAGAGCTGAAAAACACATAATATGTCAATCACTGTCAACCTCAGTTGATCTACATAATGTTGGCAACCAAACCAAACAACCAGTGCACCCAGTGTATTTTGCAAGACTGATTCAGAAGCAAGGATACTGACCTATTGGCTGCTGTTATATTAAAAATGCATGTATCCTTTCACTTTTGTGGAGAAAGCATTCCTATAAGTCTATCACATCACATTGCTGAGGTCTAACTCTTTTTTATTTTCTTTACAGGAACAAAAACGTGAATGAAGCAAACTTAGAAAACCCCTTGGGAATCAACATGCAACAATAATTAAAAAGTTAATGCAGGAGCAACAGACACACACACACACACACACACACACACACACACAAATGTCAGCTCACTCTAATTAGAGCACACCTTCCTCTTTATTGCCCTTCTTTACTTGTATCTGGATAACAACAAGAGTAAACAAAAGCTATCAAAAATGCTGACAGATATCCATTAATGAGCGTGATGACAAGCTTTCAGTTCCTGATCTTATTTAATGAAGATTTATTCAAAAAAGGCATTTTTTTTTACTGGCAGCTGCATTTTATGACTCAATACCAAATGGCACTTAAAATTTTAAGTAAAACATATGTTCACACATGAAAATACTGTAATAGTTTTTTTTATTATTATTATTATTATTATTGTGTGGTCAGATCTAATAATTTCAGTTATCCTCAAATACATTTCTTTCAATATTACTGTTTCACTGTTCCTTATAAAAAAAAAGCCCATCAATAATGCAGAAAGTAAACACACTGTAAGGATAAATATTTCAGGGTGTTTTAATATGTGATTAATAACTAAGTGGTAAGGTCTCACAGCACAAGGAGCGCCAGTCCACATTTAGCTGTGGAGTATTTGCTGTTTTTAGACTACAGGCGTAAATTACCCTTAATGTGGAGAAGCCTTGCTCCTATGCATCAGTTAGGAAGTTAAGTTGAACTATTTAGCACATACTGTATGAACACACAGGGCTGTAGGTTGCTAAGTAAATGTCCACACCTACTGTACACGAAATGTTTGTCAAACAACACAGAACAAAAACAGGTGGCAACGTACGTAAGATCAACATCTACTGTAAATATAACTTGGCCACTTCTTCTTACACATTTAACATAGACATGATCTAACGTTAATGATATAATTCCTTCCTGGCCTAAGAATAAATGGGAAGTGTGCTGAAGCAGACTTGCTAATTTGCCTGACAAAACAATTTCCTTGTTTCCATCAAGATACTAAAGTTAGAGAGCCAGCACATCCTAACCGCAGAGGCAGTTCTTTTATTTGTTTTAACTGGCACATATCAGGTTGACAGTCAAACCAAATAAAGGGACGCTACGATGTCTCATGTGGAATTACGGACGAGGAAGGACGTAGCTGTGTCCTTTAAACATTAAAGTAGCCGACAATGGAATAAAGAGATTAACGCAACTGTGCACAAAATTACAGTTTTGGAAGCGTATGATAAACGCACATAATAAATACACAAAATATAAATGGTTTCTGAAATCCATTAAGACCATCAAAAAAAAAAATTCAAAGAGCAGAAATTAAATGTCAGCATTTCTGCAGTTAAATTTTCACAAAGATGTATAATCACAGAGGAACACATTGTAAATTGTGAACATGAAAACCAAATGTTATCTGCTTCATTCCTAAGATCTGTCCACCAATCACCAAAACATTACAGAGGAAAATAAAATCTCAAATAAGCGAAACAACATTGAATACACAATAAACAAACCTTTGTTCATTGTGTAATCAATGTCGAAGCTTAAAACCCATTATCACTTTAATTGATCTGTAGAGTGCAGTCTAATTAAAATGAATGACACATAAATGAGTCATAGAGATTTAGGATTCATAACACAGTTTGAGTTGAATAATAAAAAAAGAAACCCATTCGTTTGAACACACTCAAACTTTATTTACTCCCTAAGTGGCCACACAAACAAACTAGAATAAGCTTAATTAAAATCTAGCCAAAATACTGAAAAAATATTCACACATACCCACTGAGTCTGACAACTGGCTGGAGGAAATCATAAATGTCTACAGTGTCTTCGAATAAAACTATCTGACAAGGTGAAATGCAGGCAAATTCATTAGAGTACTGGAATTCTCTCTATATCTGATGTTATGGCACAATGATTACAAAAATTAGCTGACAAAGAAAAGCAACTGTTTTGACAGCTGTCCCAAACTCACCCAGTACTTGGATCAAGATTTGCATGAGAGACTCAGACAGACAGCTCTTCAAACCACACAATCAATCCAGCATCACAAACCCACAGCTCTCATTTCCCCTGCAGGCGGGTTATATAAATAAAATCCTACAGATAGTGTTGATGCTCTAGTCAAAGTTACTCAAATTTGAGGACACATACCCACGCAATATACAAATTTCCAAAACTATATAGACATTAAAACAAAGTAGTCAAGTTTTGAATATCTGGACCATCAAACTGTCAGTGAATATCAGAATATCAGTCTATTTCAACGTACTGTTAACAGACTCATTTACACATCTCCATTACACCTACATACTGCAGGGAAAACTGCCAACACAGTTCTGTGAATAGATTCACACATGCAGGGAGCAGCCACACACATACGACACAGTCAGCAGCACGCCACAGAGCCACATTGTTATTCACTCTGTACACCCAAGTGTTAACACAAAAGGTCCGAAAGTCCTAACTGTGTCCTATTAACCAGCACGTATGCTGCAGGAGCCAAAGTCTGCAGTTCAAATACACGCAGAAACAGCTGCATTTCCTTCCCTACCTGTAGCCCTCGTCTCCTCAGAATGCTGGACTCGTCCATGGTACAGAGCGCCGACTTATCATGCCTCCCTACCGGTGCATAGCCATGCTGCACTGCCTCGCTCCAGCGTCCTGCTCCCCCCTCCCTCTGGCTAAATCTGATCTTAGCAGCTGCTAAACACTTCCATCACAACTTATCTGATTGGAGGGGGGCAGTCAGCTGACACCTCCTCTTGTTCCTCTCCTCTGTAACTTCAGGAGTGAGGGAGGGAGATGAAGGAAGGGAGACAGAGAGCGAGATTCTGGGAGAAGGGAGAAGATAGGCAGTTCTAATTTAGCGTAGCAACCAGGAGGTGGGGGGGGGGGGGGTGTCACTGGGCGGCCGGGGGCCCAAAGACTCCTGCCTTTGAGCAGCCACGCTTTTTGGGCACCCTAGGTGACCATGAAAATTGGAGGATATCCTTCACAGCATTGTTCCGCCTCAACCTTAACAATGAATGTGGCATCCTGCAGGCGAGCCAGCGGACTTCAGTAGTCCCATTGCAGTCAATGAATCATTCAGTCTCTTGAAGACTCTAGCATAGGCTCGCAAAGGAAACAGGATGATGGAGGCAGCAGCCAACATGAAATAAAGGAGAATGGTGAGGGGGGATTAGTAGTCATGCAAACTGTTAAGTAAAAAAAGCCCATCTAACCTGGTGTGAAAATGTGAAAACTGTTGCGGGCTGATTTGGATACATGAAGGTGTCCTTCATTCCACATTAACACAGTGCTTGCCATCATAATGCTGGACTAAACTGGACTAAACCTGGACTCAACTGGACTAAACCAGTGCCCTCCGCTTCACGACCTGTTATGTATACAACTGCCTATATGTGTCAATTTCCAATAATTTCATGCACTTGCCTCAATCAGATTCCAGGACTACACAGAGCTGAATTTTGAGGCAGGCGGCGAGTGACCACAGATCTTCACAGTCACAAACTCAGTGTCTTCACACTCCACACTCGAACTGAATTATTAGCATTTAGAAAATAAGTTGTGTCCAGTGCAATGGTGCCAATTCCATTCTGCAATTTCACAGTCCGTTTCAGTCTGTGTTTTTCTTTACCCCCCCTCCCCTCTCTCCTTTCACCCTCTCTCTCTTGCTCATTTCCATTCACTGTGGTACTGCTCTGTGAATATTAAGTGGGCCCCTTCCATTCTCCTCATCTCCAGCCAAGCTCAAATGATCTGTTGGTGAGCATGGACTGGAATGACAGCTAGCCACTTTGGCCAGAGGAGGGGCACCTGTCTGAGGAATGTCAGACAGGTGACCACTACATAAACTTCTCCTACTGTTCAACCTATACAACAGAAAGCTGATGAAGTGTTGCAGTGGCTCCAACGACAGTCATTTGTGCGGCTGTGCTGATAAGGAAGAAGAGAGGCGGAAAAAAAGGCCAGGACCGCGCTTGGGTAGTCAGGGTGTTTTTGTATGAACCTTTAAAACCTCAGAGGAGGAGGATTACAGTAGTCAAGTCTGCGGGTTTGAACAAAGCCCTCCAGATTACCTGAGAGAATTAAAACATCCCGTTACGTCCAACTGACTAGTCGCAATTTACTGCTCAATCTTTTGCTGTTTAAAAGGAACAATTAAAAAAATCCACTTTGGAGTGAGAATGAGAAGCTGCGGGAACACGGGGGAAGGGGCTCATTTGTCTTATTCAATGGAGAGAACTCACCCTGAAGTGTAAATTGACAGTAAATACTGAAGGCACTGTGCAGCTACAGCATTCAGAGAGCAATTCATACAATAGCCTGGCTCCAGTCCCTACAAAGATTCAAATGTCATCAAATGACTTCACAGGCAAGGAGCAAAAGCTGACAGCAAAAACCACCATGTGTTTACTTTTTTTTTTAAACAAGTCCTCACAGCCCAATCACATAAAGTACAACTGCTCTGAGGACAGGTTAAGGGGGCAGGCAGCCATTAAGACTCTCTGCCAGTGCCCTTGGAGTAGGGGTGCAGATTAGCCTCTCGGGGAAGTCCAGGGGTTTTCTGTGACTCATTTCCTCTTGGCAGGTGGGCAGCTGAGGTTGTTTCCTCCCTGCTTAGAAAGAAGATGAGAGTTTGCACTGAAGAAGGCATGCATAGAGTGCTGATTGAGTGACCTGCACTGCTCTGCCTGAGATTACTAGAGCAAGAGGCAACTTGCAGTCTGAAAGCAGGCAGAGGAGTGACATGGCCTCTAGAGAAAGTGGCAAAAAAATAGAGTTGGGTGTCTCAACCTTGTCACTTTCCTGCATATAAAGCAGTGCAAACATTTCCCCTGTCCAAAGCTTTTGGAGTGAGAATATATCTGACCATGATAAAAGTCTATGAAACCAACCACCCAAATAAAACCCAAGAAGTACTGATGGTTGCAATTTATCACTCTCAATACCTTTCTTCTCATTTCATGCACCTCACTTTCAAAAGACACAACGTCACACTGTGCAGAGTACTGTAATGTTAGAATATCAGAGCAGAGAAAAGGTTTTGTTTTTGTTTTTTCAATAGAGCAGATTGTGTGAGGTCACTATATTGTGCCATGATTTCCCAAGCTATATTCGATGAAACAGGACGGGCAGACATGAACATGCAGATGAAAGCATAACATTATAAGCATTAAGTTATAAGCATAACTCAAAAGGGTTTTTTGTGGTCAGACAATAGGGATTACTCTTCAGTGTTGTTAAGATTTAATTGCAGCTTAATTTGTTTGCAAATGTGTGTGTGTGTGTGTGTGTGTGTGTGTGTGTGTGTGTGTGTGTGTGTGTGTGTGTGTGTGTGTGTGTGTGTGCATGCATGTATGTGTAGTACAAAATTAGTTTTTAATCATGCCGCTTATAATAGCAATATCTTTATTATTAGCAATTCAAATCATAACCAGTATACCCAACATTTGTCAGCTGAGTAAAACCAGAGGCTGGCAAAGTTAAGATTAAATGCAGTTGCTACAAATCTGCAATTAAGCAAAGGTCTGTGTGATGCATAAATTAACTTATAAATTATGAAGAAATTTGAATAAAAAAGTACACACATACCAGTTGCACATAGAATCAACCTGGAAATCAAACCACTCAGCCAGGGTGGTTTGACATCAGCAATCGATAGCTAACTTTCACTCATGTCAGTGTGAGTTTGGGATTCACAGATATCAGTGATGAAAACCAGCACAAAATCTTTGAAATTTCTAGGCCGAAATGATGGACAGATGGACTGACAGAGCAAATTATACTAGCTGCTGATTACAGCTTAAAAAAAGGAAAAAGAATCAGTACTGCATAATAATAATAATTATATTCACTGTAGTCTCCTTTCAGCAGGACCATGTTGTATCAGGCCCACTGCCAGGGGGACAAAAGGTTTGCCCCATCCCAAAGCCTATGAGGGCCTGCAAAAAGTAGTCAATCCTTTAAAGGGATCTTATATGACAGTTGGTTTATTTTACTAAAAACATAATTTTTATGAATTTTTATGATTAATTCATTTGTTACCATTACAAAAACAATAATATAATATGACCATTCCCTTCAGTGTTGGTGCAGTCACCACATTTAGCCAGACAGATGAACAGAACATGAGCATCACTAACACACTGCTTTCATTTAATTTAACACTACCCAAATGGTCAGTCTGCTGCCTCCCGCCTCTTTACTGTTCCTGTAATGTTGGAGACCCAGCAGTGTGATGTGTTCTGTTGCACTCAGTGTCTCAAGAAGAAATTTTAACTTTCAGTTTTAATCTCATCATTCCATTTTGTTGGTGAACCACACAGATAAAAACAATGGGCTCTCAAGGCTTAAAACCACAGATTTAGAAAAAGATAAGATAATAAATGAATAAACATTTATTTTTGCCTCTTCACAATGCTTTCTATCAGTGTCTGCCATACAGGCTCATTTATGGCACACCGGCGCAGACCAGTAGACCGCCAGCATCGCACCCAATCTGAGAGCTTCCATTTGTGAAAATAAAACAACAGACTTTGAAATTCAATGACCTGGTTAATTAACCAAAATACTGCACAAATCATGTACAAAGCAAAGCTAAATTTACTTCCAGAGAGTATCCAAAAGCTGCTCTCAGTGAGAGAAAACAGTCAATATGATTTAAGGGGAATCTACATATTGAAAAAAAAAACAGGCTAAGGATGAATGATTAAAACAAGACTTAATCTATGGAATCTTTATCTTTGAAAAGTTCCTCTTGTTGTTGTTACACTGACATTCTGCCCACCAAACTACTGCACAGCAATACAAACAGGAAACATGTAGGAAAATAACCATTTGGTCCACTGATTCAGTTAAAAAAAAATGAATATGCCTCCCCTTCACGAGTTATCATGAATGTGCTTAAGGCTATCATTGCCTACACAGTGAAAATCCCAATTTCCCACAAAATGCTAGAAACTCCTTAATGACAAATCTGACAAGAGGTCATATTATAGGAGTGCTATCATAAAATAAGACAGGGTGTTCAGTGCTCTCTATGGACAGCCACATACACCCAAGTCAATACCTCTGCAGCTACATATTGCACCAACAGTCATATCAGTAAAGGACATCACTGACTACAATAATGAGGGAGAATGAGAGTCCACAAAGCCACAAACATCAGGATTATGACAGTCTTATCTCCATATCACGCCACAAGTGAGGTATTGATTTTCTGCCAAAGAGCATCACAGTCAAGAGAGATGTGCCACGGCAGGGAGAGAGGCTTGCACACCCAGAGGCATGACGAACGAGCATAAAGGAGGAAAAAAAGGCAAAAAGCAATAACAGGACTCCTGTGAAGCAAGGGGAGCAAGGCAGAGCTGACACAGCCACAGGAATCTTAAACTAGCAATGAAGGTGCAGACAAGTAGAGGGGACTTTCAGGGGTAAAAATATCCCTATTGTGTTTATTTCACGCCATTAGCATTTAAAAAAACATGGAATATGTATCCAACAATATCATTAATTGTCAGCTTCAATACAGCTTCATACTGCATAAATACTTTTGGTAATTTTCTGCCTTCCCGTACTGTTTTACACCTGTGTAGATCGTTCCTCAGTGCTTTTAGTTCATCATGAGATGTCTGCAATTTTTTCATCTGAATTGTTTTTTTGATTTGCCATGAAAACATAAGAGTGATGCGATTTTTAGTATGGTGGTAACTGTAATGTGAAACTAGGAAGGAAAGTAATCCTATACATTACGTGTTACTGTTAAGTAAATTAATACAGCAATGTACTTCTAACCCTGCCTAGATAGATAGCCTTATTAGGCTTTAGATAGCCTATTAGGCTATCTAAAGCACTAAACAGAGTTACAAAGTGCTTCATAATCAAGACCAATGACATGAATCAGTAAAACACAAAGATAAACCAATGAAATAAACCAGAACAATATTAAATTAGAGATGATGGTGATAATAATAAATAATGATAAAAGGTAAAATGCATAGACTCTCTATGCAACAGTGATAAAGGAGATAAAAACTGATGAAAACTCAAAGATTACATGAGGCTTTACAGTGAAAATAAGTTTTAAGAGGAAATTTTTAAGATGATATTGAGTCTGTCCATAAGTCCAATTATCCTGGTTTTTCATACATAAACAAACTGTACGTTCCTGCCTGTGTGGGAGGTAACTTTGGCCAGGAAAATCAATTCTAAAAGAAAAGAACAACCGGTAAAGGCTGTGCTAAATTGGGAGAAATGGTGGTAGACATACCTCTTTTTGCTTGAGGCAGCTGAACTGGGTAGTCAAGGTCAAGGTGAGATGAAAAAACAAGTAAATAAATTAATATAAATAACATAATTTTATGCTCCACACCCTAAATTCAGGAACACAGTCTGTATTCTGGAAGCTTTCCATTCATTCAGTCAATAAGGTCAGAGACTGAATTTCTCCAGCAAAGAAACAGAATTATCATTATGGTAAGTACCATAAAGTTATGTCTGTATAACTAACTGACATAATTACTGCATTTTTTGTAGTGGCTCGTATAGTTTTGGCTAGTAGAATGCAGATGTTTTTAACTATCTGTCTTTATAGGGGAAATAATATCTACAACATGTGCCCCTATAGCAGAAAAAAAAGATTCCCAGTGACTACAGTTTTCAAACTGAGGATTTAAATATCTACACTGAGGAAAGATACGGCACTTTCTATTTAGTGGGTAGAAAGACACGTGTTTCAGTCCTTTTCCCAAGGTCAAATGATTCACCATCTCTTCTAAGCCAATTCTAAAGGCAGGATAATGCAACGACTGTAGATGCACCCCTGAGGTTTCAACACAATGCAGTCTACTCCAAAGGATAGCATTACGATATGGCAACGCATCAGAAATTCAACTCATGTCCACATGGGACATGACAAGCAGTGGTCACCGGCATTGGATTTTTCTCATGGTGCTAAGCATGCAGTCACAGGGCCATGCAAAGAGAGTGATAAGAAGAGGCATTACAGTAACATCCATTGTGCTGTGGACTGATATGAAGGGCTGGTAGACAAGAGACCAAAATCCACAATCAAAGACAATGGCACATAAATACAAACATGTAATTTTATACAAAATTCAAGACAGATAAACCTACAGCATGAAAGACGTTTCATTGTGGCGCTACAGCCATTTCAGTTTGATAAAATGGCATTGCATTTGTGCTCCATTTACCGTGGCCTTGGCAATCAATTTCAATTAAGGGTCTGAGATCCTGTTTGCCGAGTCTGACAAGAATCAAATAACATGTGGAAGTCTTGAGCCCCTTCCCATGATAACAGCCTCACCCAAGATGACAGTATAGGGGTCCTTTCCTCTAGCTTTTTATTCATTCAGGGCTCAAAGAATCATAACATCACTTTCCAATGAAATATACACTGCATTTAATATGACTTCTGAATCCCAAGAGTCTTTGTGAGGGAATCTGTTTTTGATTTGTGTTTGTAGGTCTGTGCATGACAAAATCTGTGCTCTGAACTGAGAGAATTGAGGTTTCTCCACACAAGTTGATTCATTCCTAGACAGAGGTAGAAATTGGGCAGCAGGTGTCATAATGACTAGGCCGCCCTTCAACTCATGTTCCAGCCCCTGTATCAGCAACCATCCACCCAGCTTAAGTGTCCTCGAGCAAAACACTAAATCCTCGCCAGCATTACGGGTGCTACTGTGAGGCTAATCCTGCACCCTGATGTCCTAGTGGATGTTCGCCAGCAGAAAACTTTTAAAAGCAGAGTTTTACAGTATATCATGTATTCATTCTCCTGTAGAGTGCAGGTCAGAGGATATTCACAAGCTGAAATATACACCCCATCTCCCTATACAGAGTGAAATGCACTAGCGCCCTCCAGTGTAGGGAAATGACTAAGGAGTTAAATATTCTTTGTTAACATCTTGGTTTTGAATGCAAAGAGTGACTCCATTTTTACAGTATGCCAGTGGGCATTACCATGTTATCTCAAAGATCTTTAATGCTATATTGGGTAGTCTGAAATTTTCATCTCAAAATAAATCATTAGCGTCATGTAGCAATATTATGGTATTAGTCTAAACAGGATTAAACATTTGTCAGACACAACGAGGTCAGGTTACAGCTGCTTCTTTAAGGTCAGCCCCCTCAGACAGCAACACACACACAAACACACACACACACACGACTCATGAGTGACTGAAGCCTTAAAAGAGTTTGATTAGTTTGTGCTTCTGATAGCATCTAACTAGATTTAGACAACCATCATCAACACTGTCTGAGAGGACACAGCTGCACAGATCTGAAGGTCAGTGCTGTAGGGCAGCAGTCAATAATGACTTCATTCTTTCCAAACAAAGGATTTCTTCAGGCCCCAAAAATCTATTTCAATTTAACAAAAACCTGTTTTATTACTAGTTTAGAAATATTTTAGTTTTGCTTTTACCACTTATGGGTTTTTCTATATTTTAAGCATATTTTACAGTAAATTACCCTCGTTAGCAATGTAAATTCATGTGTAATTAGCGCTGTGTTATGTGTTTTTAATTTGTTGCTTTTTATCATTTTAAATTATGTAAATCATCTTTGAGTACCATGAAAAACACTGAGGTCCTGTTTGCAGAGTCTGACAATTTAACAATAAATGCCAAAAAACATTCCCCAAATGCTTGTATTCTTAATTCTTAATTTTTTTTTTTTTAGATCAAAATGCCATTACTTTTACTATCTGGAAAACAAAACATCTTCAAGGTTAGCTCAATGGGTACCAATAGACCTAAAGAAAAATCCCAACCAATAATACCATCCTTGATTTTTTTTTTAAATGCGACTGATTTTTTATTTATTTATTTATTTATTATTATTGTTATTATTTGTACTTATTTTTTATTAGATCATTCATTGTGGATTTGCAAAATCTGTGTGCTTAATGTTATTCTAATAACCCAGATTCTATAATCCACTACTTCCAAAAACCAGAAAATGAATGGCTCTAGTATCTGGCAAACTATGACAACCATCAACAACTGAAGCCATCTACTTCAGGAAAACTTGAAGTAGATGGAATAGTAGAATAGTAGAAAAATCTTTATTGTCAGCAGATGTGGAAATTTGCCCTCAGCTTCACAAGTTGGCTAACATACATCACCATCCCTGATGTTCACCATTGTATAGCTCAACTCCACATCATCATTGTGCACTAGATATTAATCATGAAGAAAGGAAAAGCTGTTTACATTGTACTAGTGCACGAGCCTCCTCTGCAATCCAAGTGCAATCCCTTGTCATTAAAATCTAATATAACTGGATGAGTGAAAACCACCTAGAGCAGGCTTTGTTTGGACCAAACTGTGCTCCGCCTCAGTCCATCAGCAAGTTCAGAGGATGAGGTAATGGGAATATGTATTCTAACTGGATCAGGATGTAGGATATTACTGGTGGGGTCATGGCTCAGGAATTACTTACCAGGCTGGAGGTGAGGGAGGGGTCTGACTTCCCAAGGTTCTGGGAACACACACGGACCAGGTTAGAGATCTCAGATGACGGCTGCGCTGCCTGGTGTGTGTTGGTGTTGAGCAGAAGGTATTTTCCTGCAGAGCAACAAAACTTGCTATGGTTATGCGGTCAGCAGTGGAAAGTTCAGTTGATATGAAAAATACTGACCAAAACACATGTATTTGTCAGCCTGTTTTGCTGTGCACTATGCATCAAAGTATGTCATTAAGAAAAAAAACAGCAGCCCCACTCTCCACTAAGCCCTGACCTACACCAAAAGCAGTGAATGGGAATAGAGTCGAGGTCAACTGACTTAACACCAAAACAGCTCTCAATATGGTAACATAATCCTAGCTGTTTACTCTCCTCAGATGTACAGAGCTGAAGCCCCTGAGGTCAACTCTGTGTGGACGGGCAGGACTGCAAAGGGTTAAACTAGGTCAGAGTAAAAGTAAGCCTATTAAGAGATCATAGACAGCCCCAACACACTTCAAGCTCTGATGAAGGAAATTACATGGCACCCGAAAGGTTTTCTGCTATTGAGAACATTAAGTGTAAAATGGCAGAAGGCAGTGGCCTTCATTCAGCTCTCAGTGTTGGTAGCTAGAGGGCAGCAAGTGTTCAAGTACTACTTCTAGCCATCCACTTTGCCCCAACCCATGTTTCACGTTGTTATATCTGTGAATGTACACATGGAACCCTCAAAGCAAAACAGAGACTAAAGCATAAGATTAGGCGTACAGATGTCTATATTAGCAGACTTATTGTACCCCTGGTGCTTGATGAACTGAAAAAACAAGTGCTACTCTCTTCTCCAAGTGTATATATTTCCATTTCCTGTTGAAGGAAACCCAACAGGAGACAGAGAGAGAAGGATTAACAGTCTTGGCATTGTCCATGCATTGACAAAAATCTGACAGTGATGAAAAAGTCATGGAGGTAACTGGCTGCTAAGCAACAGGTTCGTCAGGACAAACTGTCCAAGCTGGGGTCAGAAACAATGAGGGCAATGTGCACAGATAAGTTCTTTGCCCCATTTGGTTGGCATAAAATAACTATAGCTCTGCAGGGAAGAGTTGGTGGAGGATAGGGGGAGACAGCCGTGCAAGCTTTGGGATTTTCTGTCAGCAACCAGTGGAAAAGGAATCATGAGAGAAAAATACGAAAACATGAATACATCTAAAAATGTCACAGGTGTTCAACACATTTTTATAAATAAAATAAATCACATGGTTCAGGCAACGCTGCCTAAGCCAGCCTTCCACCGTGTCACATACTCCTTGATTTTAGAGCCCATTTAAAATGAGCAGACCAAATATAAATTCATAAATGTGCACTTGTTAAACAGTGTTTAAAATATCCAGAACAACATATAGGCCTAGACTACTATGCTAAAAGTAAACTTATTTTGTAATTATTTACAATTAATAATTATCTGATCTGATCTAGCTGGAAAGAGGGACCCGTTGACTCACATCAAATTCTCACAAACAAACTTAAGACAGTGTCATGATGAATATTATTTGAAATCACTCAAATTATATTTAGTCTATAACATTTTACACTAATAAAAACTATCGCATGACGTGACCTCTCTCTGGCCTTATAAACAAACACCTTTTTGATTAGACTTTTAGTTTTGTTTATTGGGAAGCATTTTTGATATACATTTGAAATATTACACATTTTTCTTCAAAATATAGGATAAGAAAGATCTATGCTCCTCACCAAGTCTGACACTGAAATGACCTTGGTGCTGAACAGAGTTCTTAGTAAAAGTTTGCAAAAGGAAGATGGACATTTGTTTTAAGGACGCAACAACAGCCTACATCAACAAAAATAAACAAACTATCAGCACTGTGCTGCCACACTGCATCCCACCAGCGAGGAGTGGGCTCAGGTTAAGTCCAAACCATCACTGCCCAGCAGTCAGCATCGCTGTGGGCGCCTCTCCTGTCTTCTCTGCTCTTCAACTTTACTGCTGCTCCTGCTAGTGCACTCAGCTGTTACCATGGCAACCTGTGGCTTGCTCCCAGCTCAGCCTGCAGTGTGCACACTGACCAAAATCCAGCAGTGTGTGAGGGCCATATATCACGTGTGATTGTTATAAATTTGGGGGAAAACGGAACCTGAATTTATCACATTGCATGGCAACACTTTTGCATATTCTGTGGTTCATTTTGGCTTCTTCATGAGTTCTATTGACATTCCTCTCTTAACTTTAGTTGACATGTTTGTCCTAGAAATACAATGAGATCCTGTGAAATACAAGAAAAAACCTGAACATAAACAATATAAATTTTCTTTTTGTCTGCCCACATAAAACCATAGGGCTGAGTGCAGTATAGGCCTGCAGTTGCATCCTGAACCTCACAGAACCAAGAGAACTGAGGGGAGAACAAACAGGATGAGGGGGGAAAACTGTGGTCCTTCCTTCCTCACCGGCAAATATTTTCCTCCCTACAGTCCATCACATCCTAGCAAAAAGGAAATCTCTATATAAGGACTGCAACAGCTTTATAGGGGGATATATTAAGAAATGAGAGGACGATAATGCTTTTAATTGTTGAAGGCCAGGTATTTACAAAGGTTAACAGGGTGTGGCTCTACCCACTCCATACTCAGCATGGTGCATATGCTGCTCAAAGCACACATCCCTTCACTGAATTATAACATGAAATATGACACAGTGTCACTTTTATAGTTAATTTCATACAGAGTTGTCATTCTAGGTAATTATCTCAGTGACCTCATCATATCACGCACAGACTCAAGGGTAACCATGGCTTGTTTTTCGGGTTATCCCAATTTGCAGTTGGAAAATTATGAAAGAAAAAACAACATCATATATCTTAAGAAGGTGTTGGGTCAGCACGAGACGCCCTAATGGCTTTAGCACTCCTTGGCATAGATTCGATAAGTCCCTGGAAGTGTACTAGAGGGATGGAACACCAATCTTACAAAAGATACTCCCTCATTGGATGAAGGGCATTATCATACTGGAAGAGATCACTCCCATCAGGACAGAAATGTCTCATCATAGGATAAAGGTGATCATTCAGAGTAATTTTGTACTGATTTGCAGTGAGACTTCCCTCTGAGGGGGCATGCAGACCCAAACCATGGCAGGAAAATGCCCCCACAGCAGAACAGAGCCTGTGGACCCCCTCACTGTAGGGGTCAGGCATTCAGGCCTGTAGCTTTCTCTTGGTGAACATGCCACACATGCACTCGCTGGCTTGATGTCCAGAATATGGTGAAGGATGACTCATCTGACCACATCATGTTTTCCCACATCTCTGTTGACCAGGGCCTATGGTTTCTACACCTCTGAACTCTAAAATGTGCCTGTAACAGTGTAATGTTTTTTTTTTGCGCTGCAACCCTACTGTAATATCCCTCTCTACGTAGCTGTGCACGGACAGTTCTTGCTGACAGTCTAATCATGTCCTGCGCCGACATTCTCAGTCACCTGAGGAAGAGTTGCTCTTCTATTTTTCCTCATCCAAAATCGAGGTCAACTGGGCCTGCTCAGCATGTTTATACAAGCCACAGAGCATGACAGGATGTCTATTGCTCAACTGTATCTGCTATACACCTGTTTGGAAGCATCTGCATTCATCATGTTTCCCACACATTTATCCAGATTTTTTCTGAAAATAGTCACCTCTTTGTATCCTGTCACACTGTCATCCCATCAAAGAGGGTAAACTAACTTTTCATTCCTCAGGAGGACAGACACACAGCTGTTTTTTCAACTGTGTTAGCAGGTACCATTAGTATTTTATGCCTAAGTAAAGATTAGACTGTTTCACAGTCATGGAAGTTGTACTGGGATTCAGATTCAAATTAAGTGACATGTTTTGACTTCAAAATATCTGTCTCTGATTCTATAATCTGCAAACATTGCGTTTGATGTTTGAATATTACAGCCTATCTTTATGTAATGGTTTAAAAAGCAGTATTTTTCTACCTTCACAGTTAATACATGTTTAAACTATTTAATAGACTTTCAAAATGTGTGGCTGCAGGCACTGAGCTAGCTGTGTTGTGGAAATGTACGAATCGGTTTAATCATAGCATCAAAGTAAGTTATGTTTTGGATTTAGGAAAAGCTAGGAACCCACTCTCTGTCCAGTCTCAGTGTTCAGCCAATCACATCTAATCATTCGAGAAAGACAGCACACATTTCTTGTTTTACTAGATTACTAAAGATTCTCAGAGGTAATGCATATTTTCAAAGCTACAGATTATGAAAAAACAGTTTGCTTGATGGTGGGAAGGTCAACATTTTTATCAGTGAGGTTTAAAGTCCTCCAGTCCACATGCATACATATACCTCACAAGGGAAAACAAACAGTTCTTCAAGTCCCACGACAGAGACCAAAGCCCAGAAGTCCTCCCAAATTTTTGTACTGGAGCCAACTTGGCTAAAGTCACTGCAGGGGAGCTGTGCATGCTTAATTGTCCAGACAGGTCCAAGGGGAAAATATTAGCCATATCCAAGAATTAGCTACAATATATCCCATATTTCCACCCTCTCATGTAGCCCAACCCCATTACCCAGCAATGAAAAAATATAATACAAAAAGAAATCTCATACAGTAAGTCACATTTGACTTTCTTCTACATAATGATGATCAACAGACCAGCACTATCTTAAGGCACGCAAGAGAGGGTTGTGGAGCAGTTGAGATTGGGCTGAGGCTGAAGACTGATGAAGCTGAACGAAAAAACATCCAGCAGCCTTTTGTCCATCAATTCAGTCCAAAACCTATACACTTCCAACTGAAAAGGAGAAACTGCAAGTAGAGTGAGAGAGACAGAGAGAGCACTTTTTTTTTTAGTGAGCAAGAAGTCAAAAAGTGTGACCTGTGGCCTGTTTTACTGGCAGAGCTTCATGTCACTAGTCTCCCTTTGTGCGTTAGTTTTTGGAAAAAAACAGGGGGGAGGTTATCTTAATGGACTTAAATATATTACTTTTGTCTAGATGTTTCTTTCTGCTGTGTATATTTCTATGTATAGACTTAACAAGAAGACAGAAGAAATGTTTCACATTTTTTATTTTCTCCTAGACTGTCAGTTGCCTAAAACAGATGAAATAAATACCCTGATTCTATTTCATGAATCACAAATAAGTCAGCGCCTCTCAAAGTGGAGTTCTGGCCATGTATCATGGACCAACAGAGGTCCATGACATATGGCCAGGTGGTCCACAAAATAACCAATAAAAATAATAAATAACTGTGCTACATCACTAAAAGTTCAAAACTACAGCAGGGAACCACTTGGACCATGTGTGCAAAAACATAAGCGTACATTTTAGCCAGCTACTCCCAGTTTGTTTTGAGCCAATAGAGATTCTGATATCTTCATGCTGTCAATCAATCATATGTGGTTCAGATACTACTTCCCATATTCCCATATCCTGAACACACTGCCAAAGCCATGACAGGTACATACATACAGGTCCCCTTGAAACACGCTGACATATCTCATTATTATACAGGATAAGCTACTGTGATTGTAAATAAAATTTGTAAATAACATTTAACCACAATAAGGGAAAAAGCAACAACACTACTGTAACAAAAAAGCTGTTGCTAGTTACTATGGTGGTAACTCACAGTGAGCCTGCAAATACAGTGCCATGCAGCTGATGCAGTTACTGTGCCAGACTTAGTATAGACTTCACCAAATGTGTCAACCTCTTGAAATGTGGACGGTCATGCATTTAACATCTACCCCATCTGAGTCCTGGGACTTACCTGTGAGGGCACCCCCTAGGCTCTTTCTTCTGATGTGCTTTCCATCTTCACTGAGTTGTCGCTTAAACTTCAGAACAGAGGACAAGCCATGAGTCAGCTCCGGGTTGCTCGATTTCCTGATGGGTATGGAGGGAGGGTATAGGATATTGTCCAGCTAAAGGGAAAGACGGAGAAAGTAGTACTGGTGAAAGGATGAAATTTAACTGGTGGATTTTTGTAGCCCTCAATGGTACCATTTCACAATACAACTACCCTTACGGTACTCTTAATGTATGGTAGATTTATGAACGTTTTATAATTAGGTTTTAATTAGGTTGTAAACACTTCATCAAATCATTCATAAAGAATTGTAAACAGGTTATAACACAGTTTTCATATAGTCCATCAGCACAGGCTCACTATCTGGCAAGATCAAGTTACTGCTGCACTGCATCGTTTCACCTGCTTGATCTTGCCAAATATTGAGTCTGCATCAATGTATGAAATATACATGCCATCCAAAAGCCATGAAATGCCAGCCATCTTGAGCTTTAAATAGACTGCAAACACTCAGACTGTATATATTTGTATTCCACAAATTCTCTGACATCCCCAAGGGGACTTGGACACATTGGAGAGGTCAGAGCCCACATCAGCCTCTATGCCGTACTGCAGATTAAGGCTGAAATTCACTGGATGACTGGCAATATGATACTATTGCAACATTTTACCCATGATGACAATGGTGTCATGATAGACAATTCTGCAGAATACTCTAAGATAATCAGCTATGATATATTACATAATCTATAAATGAATAAGAATAAATGGAAATGAAAATAATTTTCCAATAAGCAGTCAATGAATCATGTTTTTAAATATTTTAATATGCATGCTGACTGCAACATGAATATGACACAACAGTTCCAGTTAAAACAGGGAACAAATACGCCTGTCAGGAACTAAAATGTGCTATCTATGCAAATAAAGTTGAAATATTGATACTTGGCTCTTGGCAAGTGTAGTGTTAACATCTCAGATAAGCGAAGTATCGTGACATACTGCATTATCAATTTATTGTTTCACCCCTACTTCAGATAGAGGTTATGACCACAGAAGGGGGCAGGTGACCTTGTGCTTAACCTGCAGAGGATGCAGCCTCTGTAGGTTTGGTTGCCCGCCTACTATGAGGAAGTCAGTCTTCCTCATATGGGTGAGCCATCATTTCCTGCCAACACGTCAACTGACTTTTGGCACCCACAGCACAAAGCTGTCCTGCACAGCTAATACTCTTCTCACATTAGGGATATGATATTCATAATAGCAATAATAAAGTCATATCTCCACTCTCCAGTTACTTAATTAGTGGCAATCGGACACTATGTCACAGTCCCATTGTCCAGTTTAGCCAGAAAAGATTGATGTACTTTTAAATCAAATTTTTATTAGCATAGGTTAAACTACACAGAACACACTACTTCTGCTATAATGTCACAACAATATGGTTTTCTGTCTTTGAAAGCAGATTTTATGATGCCTTGCATAATTTTTGCAGACCACAAAACTGATTCTATTAACAATGTCAGAGTACAATAAGCTTCTAGGCGTAGCTATATGTATTTTTTCCACAAACAAGTCTGAACAAAGATATCAGTTCTATATCCTGAGGTATCAATGCTCACTGTTTATGCAACACAAATGAGAACATTTGTTTTTGTTATACAGTGAAAAGGTAGAGGGAGAGCAAGGGAGAAGGGATGAGAGAGAGAAAAAAATGTTCCATCTGTGCACATCTATTCTAGATGTTGTTGGGGCAGAGTGACCCAGCCTGAAATAGAGTTTTGTAAATGAGCTGAAGCAGGACAAGATGTCTTCATGCAGAATGGGAAAGAAATTCTGGGCCACAACCGGAAGATCCCCCTCAGAATGATCTAAATGTCTTTATATGTGGGTCCATTTGGTATGTGCAACATTCTGAATTGTGTAGGCATTATGTAATCTCTACCTGATCATGTTAATTATAACTCCTAATTATGTAAAAGACACAAAGTTACAAAATGTTTTAAAGACTATAGTAAACTAAAGAACCATCTTGCTGCATTACGGACAGCTTATTCATGAAGTGATTCTTTTGTTGTTGATCATAAGCCAAGGATAGTGAAATGAAAAGTAGCACCACTTCCTATAACAGGCTTCATGCAACAATTACAATGAAGTCATTGTCAAAAGGCAATTGCGTCTTCTTTGAAAACCGATTCTTGTGTACAGTAAGGCCTTGTTCAGACTGCCAGCCCCAATCTGTTTTTTGACTTATTCAGACTGTATCCAGATTCAAATCGGATTTCTACAGATGGGTCTCAGTCCGGACACTCTGGACACTCAAACAGGATTTCAAACTGTCTGTCACATCATTTGCAATGTGACACACAAAACAACAATGTCAAATCCACAGTGACTGAAGTGCATCAGAGTGGTTGAGCAGAACTGTATAGTCGATGCCGCCTAAACAAATTGTTTTGCCTTTGGACGAGGGCTTCTATGCATTACTCCTGCTTCTGCGTTGGAAAGACATATTACCAGAGTATGTAGTTACTGACGCCTACTTCTTTACCATAGCAACCCATGCGAATAGGGTGATGTCTGGAGACACAAATCCAATCTGATCACGTGCAAATAACAGTGCAGACAGTCTGACTTAAAGATCTGATTTGAGAAACATCCAATTTGCCTGCAGTCTGGACAAGGCCTTAGATTAATAACAACAAATAGAGTGATAATGCACATTGTCTGCAGGGCTCATGGCCTGACCTCACCACCTAGCCTAATATTTGGGCAATAAACACTGTTTAGACAGAGATGAAGATCTGTGATAGCAAAAATGTTTGAATGCACATTTGTCTTGTAAATTATTCTAAGGAAGCCATGTTGCAAACAAGAAGAAAAGTTTTTTTTTCCAAAAAAGGCCTGAATATGAAAACAAACTCATTTGGGTCTGCCTTGATCAGTAACCATGTCCAGTTCTATATACCCAAAAGTGCAACTGTAGGACAAAGTAATCCCTGTTAGTTAACAGTAACTTTTTATTTTATGGTATTCTGTGGACTACAATGACATAAACATAAACCATGATGTACAGCGACTTGCTAGGGAACAGACTGCTATCTCTTTACTGTTAGCACCGGTTTCCTCTTATATTTCTACTCCAGTGAAAAGCAGCAGGATTTTGAGCTTATTCTAAGCTTGGGTGTTTTTGGGCAAATCCATTCAGATTAATCACTATGATATTAGAGAGAGACAAAAGATTATGTAATTTATAAGGAACAGATGACAACTAAGCAATAACTCCATAAGCAGCTTAAGGATAGGCTATGCAGTAAGAACAAATCAATGATAAACACACTCATCATCCAGGCAACCAGAAGCATCTGGCTCCAAACCGTTTCATATCTTATCTGAATACCATGCAGCATGCAAAGATGTGTAGCCTTGAGGCATGTTGCACTATACAATTAGACAGTTTAAAGGGGTTCTGTGTGACTGTGGAACTAGAAAGTAAGCTATTACTAAATGCAGCTCAGGTTCCCTTCCCCATTTGTCATTTTTCCTGTCTCTGTGGATGGTGTGGTACCTCTACACTGCTACATTCATTATAAACTAGTGACAACAACACAATAAAATAATGATGCAATTACATGTAGATCACACCATTAACTGTCAGCAGATATGTTATAAGGGGTGTCAACTCGAAAAAGGAAGTAGGGTAATCAGCTGAACATACTTCGCACTAGGTCAAAGTCTAGTTAAGGGGTTCACAACCGTTTTGGCATGACATCTACTTTCACTTGGCACACGCACACGCACACGCACACACGCACACACACACACACACACACACACACACACACACACACACACACACACACACACACACATCGTCTCCACTGAAAGTATCTCCATTTATTTGACTTCTTGTTTACTGTTCTGTCAGCAAATGATAAACAGAATTGGACTTCAATCACCTACCACATCACAGTATCAACACAGTAACAATAGCAGTGGTAGCTTGCCAACACTGCAGCGTAAACGCTAGCGAAAGTTAGCTAACACTTAGTGTCATGGCAAATAAAGCCACCTCAGCTCTACACTAAACAAAGCCACGTCATGCTAATATGTTACTAAACTAACTCCTGGCCTTGAAATCAAACAAAGGAGGGAGAGGAAATACCTGTCCATACCAGCAGGAGATGGTAGTCTGTATTCATCATTCAAGGAGCAAAGGCGAAAGACTCAGGAATGCTGTAAACAAAGCAGCATCTGCATACCATTTTCACTATTTCACTACTCTCACACAAAACAGACGGTTTCATAATATAGCTACTCCTAATTGAGAATATGTCTGATAAGAAGTGACAAATGACACTGGCACTGTCTGCCCTTGGTCTTTTGTTGTAGAAGAAAGGAAGAGGCAGAGGCAAAAAATAATTCCATTTCTATTCTCGTGCACTGATTTACTAAGCTGAACAGCCAATCAGAGCGATCTTTCTCACTGACCGTCTCCGCCGCCGATTCAACATACTCAATCAGCCAAAAAGCGACCGACAGGAGTCCAAGTAGTGCCAACAGTGTGGATAAGCTTGGTGTGTAATGGCCATAAAGAAAAGATACTCCAAACCAACATGTAAAAGCACCTCACTTACATAGTGGCTAAAAAACAAGCTGAGGGATCTCAAAAAAACTGTATTTTCATTTGATTCCATACCAGCTCATGGATGCTTATGTGTAAATTCAATCAGGAGGACTTTGTAATCTGCCCACTTCTCATGTCTGATGCAATGAGTAAGTGGGCACTTTTACAAGACAAAAAACAGGCTTAGCAAACAGTCCTGAAGTCCTGAAATCCTTCCTAAGTTTCGCCTTCACGCCATGACTCAATCAATGCACCATGATGGCAAGTTGAGCCTGTGAAAACTGGGAAAGGCTGCTACAATACAGCAGGGTGTTCAACGCATCTTGCCCATCAATGGCCTGTTTGAGTTTTAGACAACCTGACAATGAGCGTTATTACTAAAAAAATATTTAGACAAATCTCTGCCACTCCAGTTATCTGCATTTTTCCTTTTTTTGAAGGGGGTGGGGTGTGGGTATTAGCACTTTTAATACCTATTTGATTGCACTGGAACAACTGAAATAAGCCAACAGTAATTTAGTTTCCATACCTGCTCTACTAGTTGATGGGCAGCAGACGCTTGTTACAGTTTTGGCAGTGCTGCCAATGCCCTTTCACCTACCATTCCTTTGTCTCTGTACCAGAGAACCACACTGAAATCCTGTATGCAAGACCAAATGTGACCTGCCCCTCCTTTCCTTTCATCCTCTTTTCCACCCTCTGCTTCATACAGAGTGGACAGTACCAACAATCCTTTGTTGTCAAAGCAAAGAGTACAGCGGTCCTTTCATCAACAGGACAAGTGATGACTGTAGGTGAACTGCACAACTGTGTTTACCGAGTCAAAGATGAGGATACCTTAACCACAGTATGGACTGTATGAGCAATAGAATTACATTAAGATGATGGTGTGATACAGAGGCAAGACAATGGAAAATAAACAGCTTCAATCATTCTTGACTGAATTTGAGTACATTTTTATAGTACTGAGACTGAATCTTGTTATTTTGAAAACTGTGGCTTTACTTCTAGGGTATTTCAAAATGTATTTTTACACAATTTTTATTTTACTTTAAGATAACAGCAGTGAATGCAATGACATTTACAGTAATAACTCTCTCCTCTATCATTCCTGTCTCTCTCCACTGTCACTATCCAATAACCAAAAAAAAGAAAGCTCGAAGATGGAAAATATTTTGTAATTTTTAGTAAACACACATGGCAAGCAAGCATTCACCCATTGAAATTACCTGTATGTCGTAGCTTTCAAAGTTCACAGTACAGTTTTTTAAATTTTTGTCCCCAATGATTAAAGATCGGAAAATGGGCCAGTCTCTGTCCATTTGTCTCACATTTCACATGTGTCACATTTCTCAACCTCTACAAGCCCGTTTTGTATGACACTTGGGCGAATGATCAATTTTGAGTCTAGGTCCCTGGTATTATGAATATAAACGAGACTGAACCACTAAATACTGCCAGCAGGAAAACAGGTTCCGAAGCTTTATGCTCTGTATCTCAGACACATTTGCAGGGTCAAAATTGATGAAACTTTGGAGAATTATATATTTTTACATTAATAACCAGTCTACACAAAATGAAACTGAATGGCCAACAACAGTCCCAACACCAGAACAAAATTCCCCAAGCTTTAAACAAACATGGGAAAGTGAAAGTGAATGGGAGTGAATTAAGTAAGTTAGCATAAACTTCAAGGCTACTAAAGCATATTCTGCACACAGAAAGTAAGCATGTAAGACATCAGTTTCAGTGACATGTCTGAGAAAACCTCATTACTAGCTGCTGCAAAGAAAGACACTAAAGTCTTTAAAACTATGGGACTAAATGGCACTTAATAATGGCATTAAGTTCAAGTAATGTTAACTTACAGTTAACATGGTTTCTACTCATGGTTCAAGGTTGATTATGGCTTTAAATTGCACTATACATTTCAATTATTAGCATGTTTTGCATTACAAAACTTAAGAGAGAAAAAAATGTAAAGGAGATGAGAGCATCTATTCATTCTCTGGGATATTAATTCTCTTTGAAGATTTTGAGGGGAAGTGTTGTTTATCATTTCACTGAGATGGATGAAAGGAACCTTTCACATGTGAGAACTAATTGTTATTAGTGCTTTTCCGTTGGTTGCTAAGACACAGTGAATACACATTTGTAACAAAAAAGGTAGACCACATACATCAAGAGGCAACACACCTATCTCATCATCATTGCCCTGTCTTGTTGAATACTTCATTTATTCTCTCCCTGCCAATTTTTCTCTAACACACCTCACTGCAATCCACAAATAAGTCTTACATGGATTGGCACTAATCAAATGGCACCTTCTCATTACATAGAAAACACAACAAGGTTATGTCAAAATAACACAATTGCATCGGTTTCTATAATAAAAGACTCAACTGAGCACTATTACAGAGAGCATGCATCAGAAACACCAGACCACCCTGAATTTCATCCATTCACACTGAAGTATTCATCATGAATAAATCACTTCAGGCAGTGTGGATATAACTCTGGTTTGCACAATGCATCCCTGCTGCACAAGAGGCAAAAGTCTTGATACAAGCAGAGGTAAAAGACAAAAGAGCAATATGCCCTGCACTTTTTGTGCTGAAAAGCAGATGTGAAAATTTGGAGGTGGAATGTAAAACAGAGCTTGACATCACATCATGCAGTTTGTATACACTGTTATGCGGCATGTAAGCTCCTCTGCCACACCATTAGCCTCAGAAGTCATACTTTTCCTGGCCATTTGACGCAGGAACAGTCATTGGAGCAGCCAACCAGTTTTTATATTAGAAGGGTTTAATGTTGATGTACTATTTCTGACATACTACAAAACTCTTTATTATTTACTTTTACTGTTGTTATTTACTTTTTGGCAGCTACACTGTACACAGGTCTTGTGTTTTGCGGTTCAGATCTGAGGTGTTGATTCATGGCACCTGCGTTAGTTCAACTGCAACACACTGGCACAATATTGTCATAGCCACCACACAATGAAAAGTTGGTTAATGTAGGCTGTACATGTAAAGAATTCATCTTCATCTTCATCACATGATGTTCTGTGTTACAATAGATACTAATACACTCTCAGCTATGAAAAGGTATGTGTTGGTAAAGCTGTTTTTACATGGTAAGTCATGTGAGACATGTATAACTGCACAACAGAAAGGTAACTACGAAAATGCAAATACCAACATATTTCGCTGTCCACAATTTGCATTGGACACACTGCTGTCACTGTAGGTAAGCACAATTCATTTATTCATCCCCACCGAGCCATGGCCAAACTGTTAGTAGAGCCAGAGAGTGGTCTGCATGTTTCAAAGGTGTTGTATTTTTGTCCGTTACCAGAAATGCTGTATTCTTTTGAATCACTGAAAGTAGCTTACTAAGAGCTGCTACATACTTTTCTATTTTTCAATATAGGTGCTGTATTTAGATAATCCTAAAAAATTATTTCATTTATTTATTTTATTATACATAGACAGATAGATAGATAGATAGACAGATAGATAGATAGATAGATAGATAGATAGATAGATAGATAGATAGATAGATAGATAGATAGATAGATAGATAACTGTTCATGAAGTTTCCTTTGGATGAAAATTAATAAAAGGCAGTAAATACACCAAGTTGCTTGTGCTGGTAGGAAATAAAAAATTGCATTAATTTCTGCTTCAATTTATAGGCTCTCTCATGTTTCACATGTAAATGTGATATATTATACAGCACTTGCTTACTTTACTCAGTTTCTTACTCATGAAATTGTGCCATGTTTATCACAGTGGATGTTACATCTGTCACATCTGTCACTTGGACTGTGTAGATCTGGGAGCCAAAATGACCATTTTGTGCACTGGCCTGTGTTATGAACTTTTTCCACACTGGAGCTCAAGACGTTACTACCCCATACACATGCACTGGACAGCGTGGGCACGGTCACTCCCTGGACTTCACACACACTACATGGTCATGACACACAGAGACCCTACGGCTGCTCTGACTCAATGGGTCTGTCTCAATCGAAGGGCTAGATGACTTCTAGGTCGCAGCCCACGGTGCCCACGTAGGAAGCGTCCGACGTAGGTGCCGATTTCAAGTTTACCGGAACTAAAAGTTTAGTGAATTGGGACGGTGTAGCCTGCGGAGGATTCCTATGTCATTATTATCGAGGCTTCCCGAAGCGCATTCGAGTGTTGCAGCGTAAAATGCCGAAGTATGTTTCGGAGGTGTGTCAGTGAACACCTGTGCATGAAACAAAACGATAAGCAGCTTCAACGCTCTCAAGATGGACAACATTGATTCTGTAGTTTTATGTATTTATTTTATTTTGTCTTCGTGAAGATGCAGAAAATTAAGATAATTGTTACACCTCACAAATTGCAACAGACAATCCCAATTAAAGTAATTGTACACATGGCTACATTATAACGTACCTGATGCGCTGATGGTTGCTATGGAAACATCATGCAAAATGCCTATCTAACTCATCTAACTAAACTTGCATTTCCAGGCATTGTTGGGATACAGTTAACAGCTAAACCCAATCGATGGTGGTAATTATAGGCATGAAAATTTATCAAAACGTCATGATATAAACATTAAGACGGTCTAAAACAGGCTTAGTAATTCTAGCTATGGTGACTGATCCAGAAATTTAACCGGACCGAAAGGTACCCTGGGAAGTAGGCTGTGATGTCGGCCGCGAAGCATCGTGGAGGTGTATCCTGCAAATTAGTCAGAAATAGGCTGCATCTGTCGGCTGCATTTGCAGGACCCTGCGCGGTAAAATTGAATTGGGACAGCACTTGTCGCGCCGCCGTGACGTAAGCAGCCTACAAATACGACCTAGGTAGCGTACAGCCTTTGAATTGGGACACAGTCAGTGACTCTTATCCATCTACTACACACATGACCCAGTGTGTTTAGCATTCACCAGCCAATCAGGATTTACTGAGTGCAGCAACCTACACACTCCCTCCAGCTTGCTGAACTTGCTGATCTCACTGCTGAACCTCCGTCAACTGTCCACACTGTTCATCAACTACACTGGGACCAAAATATGCTGGTTCTGGCGTATCTGATCATCATCCACTGGGTATCACTCGTGTGTCATGTCACTCCACTACATGACACTTTAAATAACACATTATTTACTCTATTATGACTCAGTGCTATGCAAATCTGTATACAGTCACTAACAATTACATTATTCAGTATTTGTCTGTGCTCAAATAAGCTACAACCCCTTGATTTCTTTGCTCCTCCATTGCTCAACTGTGACCGCTTAAATACTGGTCAAGCCATTGATCTTATATGCCTATCTTTGGGGAGCACAACTAGAAATGAGAGGCCTGAGACAATTGGGGGGGCGGGGAGGGGATGGGGGTAATAAGTCAGTGTAATAGATTTTTCTGTCTTTACATCTTTGATTTGAGATTTTTTTTTTGGTTCTGTGGACAGTAATCTGGACACACAACCATCACAGTGCAGAACCCAGCCTTTATTAGTGGCATGATTTCTGCAACGCTTGCATGCCACCTTCAGCAACTCAGCACTCTGTATCACATTCCCATTTCTCCTTTGAGACCAGACAAGTCTCTCACACTTGCACTCAGACACACACATTTCAATTACTATATTTGTGAGGACGTCGTCCTGCTAACTTTGATTCGGTCACCACTAAACACCTAACACTAAATCTAAACTAACCTTAACCCAAAAGGTTAAGGTTAGCTAAGGGGTTTCTTCATCCGGCAATCCCTGAATGAATATTTATACATGTACATAAGGACACTGCTCCTCACAAGCAAGTGCACACATGAAACATAAACACAGCAATACGAACATGCAAAACACACTACACAGAGCATGCACACAGAAACAGAGAGAGAGAGAGAGGGAGATGGAGAGAGAGAGAGAGAGAGAGAGAGAGAGAGAGCTGTGTAATCTATTGCTGGTGCTGCCTCTGCACACCCAGAATAGCTGCAGACTATCATGGCAATGGTAATATGAGAGAAGACACCATACTGCCATTCAGCATAGCACGTTTGGCAGGACTTTTAAAAACACCTAACTTCAAAACAAATTTTAAAAAGTTATATAGCATATTTCAAAACAAGATCACATGTAGTTTTACAGATACAAAGTATTAAGGTACAGTTAATCAAATTACACAAAAACACAAGACAGAAAAATGAAAAATACAAAACCAAAAACAAGTGAGTAAACATCAAGGAATGGCAAAACAAAAGGAAATATATAACATCAAAAACAAACAAACAAACAAAAAAATTGATTAAACTGTAGGCTTGTTTTGAGATTAATATCAGTTATTTCATTTTTTGTAATGGCTCCATAAGTGCATCATACACAAATAGTGAAAGAATCCTCATCACCTCTTAACTGTGCCTATACGGCTATATTTTTGACTCCAGTCCAAGTTTGAGGCAAATATTGAAACAACTGAGAACATAACCAATAAAAATAATAACTGTTATGATGATCAGGAGACTTACCTCTCACAGATAAGGCAAACACACCCAGCTTATCAAGCAGGGGGCTGTAACACTAGATGTGGGAAAGTTCCATAACAAATCCATGTCAAGTCTCTTGGGCAGAAAATCATAATTGAGTCAACAGGGTATAATTTTGCTCCTAACTTTTGATTCAAAACACTTAAGTTCAGTGGGCCAAGCCACAGGCAACACAACAGGCAGGAAAACAGGAGGGAAACAAGAGTGGGAATGTGTTCAGCGATCCATTATGACGCAATGAATCCAAAGGTCAGAGTACCAATACTATGATAATCAAATTTCTTCAAACTCTTCAACGTGTATAGTAGAAAAGCATTGCTACAGAAATAACAGATGAAGAGAAAGCTTACAAAGACTTCTTTTAATCTCTATGATCTCTATGTGCTGTCTTATGAATGGCTCATCTTCCAATGTTCACAGTTGCCACATTAGTCCTAAATTGCTGAACTTCGGTTCAGCAATTTAGTTTCAGCGTAGCTGTAACGTAGCAACACAAGAACAGTATAGGCCAGGAACTTTTTTTTTTTTTTTTAAATTAAAAAAGGTATATATAAAAAGTGACCCTAAATTTACTCCCAACTCTGAAGGCAAATGACTTCCAAAAGACTGGTATGCCAAATTACCTCCTATATTTTATGCAGTCCCAGCGCTCTGGTCACCCTACAGTCTGTGTATTCAAGTACAATTTAGTCCAAAAAGTACCTTTTTTTCTGGACTGACTTTTTTAAAAAAAACAAGTGATACAGGGCTATTTTGAGCTACAATAGCCAAATAAAGAGGAAAATCTCTACTTCAGTTTTGTAACTGATATTTTCAACAGTGTAGCTACACAGCTACACTGTTATTCTGTGTGAAACACTGGTGCAATGCATGTGGAAACCCATTTGATGCTAGACATTAATCCACATAAATTGAGTCTGAAATCAGCAACAGCACTATATGATTTAAGAAGATATTTTTTCACCTACATGTTGATTTTTGGAATATTTTCACCTCCCCATGTAAGTATCACTTTATAAAATTGTCAAGAAAAGCACTATACTAACACTGTTGTTATTGTATATTGTTGGACAACTTGGAAGCTTCATGCATTTAGACCAACAGTGGATTTCTCAAATCGATAGAGGTTCAGCATCCAAAACAAAGTTCATATAGATTAATTGAACAGCTCCATTTCCTAAATACTGTCAGTTGGTTTTGCTGTAGAAAGAACACACAGTCACATTTTTAAATCATAACTGCCATCATGACATCACTGTCACCTTTCAATTTAAAAAGCTGCATTTTGGCTGTGTATATTTTCAAAAACACACAGTGGTGCTAAACTGCATGACTTATCCTATTTCTTATTTTTTTACTTAAAGGATTTTGATTAGTGATCATTTCTCTCTCCGCCAGTAAGTCGGTACTTGAGCAATAATGAGTCAGAAAACAAGACAGAAAAGAAAACTACCACCAGTACAAGGCAAGCTGAAACCTGTCAAATTACTTGTATTTGCACAATGTCTCATCACCTGAAATCTGAACATTATTTTTTGTTCGTGCTATCATTTCACAGATGTTGCATCAGGAAAATACTTACTGTGTAAAATGCCAGCAACCTGGGATACCCTGCGCATACATCCTGGGCTTCCTCAATCAACAAAAAATTTTGCTGTCTACTCAAAGAAAAGGGGAGAACGCATCAGGTATTCTGGCTACATCGTCCCAGCTCCCTCTGATTTGCTCTGTATGTCAATACCGATGCCATCTGCGAGGTCACCAAAATGTGAACCAGAATACATCAAGACCGAGCAGCTCAGCATGCAGCCAAAAGACAAGGACTTGAGCGAAGTGATGGAAAATATGAGAGCTGAAGAAATGGGAACAGCAAACTCTGCACATCAGATCAACAGGTCACCAAAATGTGAACCAGAAACCAAGAGGACTAGGTTCTCCAACATGAGGCCAGGAGAAGAGCGCTTCAGTCAGAAGAACTGGAAACTTGTGGAGGAAATCAAAGTTGAGGAGGATGCAGCCGCAAACTCAGTATATCACGCAGAGGCAGCACCCAGCAATCAAAATGACAACAGCATCCCCAGGGTCATCAAAGAAGAGGAACTGGAAAATGTAAAGCAGGAGATGAATGACCCATGGCAGAGAGAGTCAACCCTCAAAACTTCACCTCCTTCCGACACTTCTAGCTCATGTTCAACCACGTATCATGATGAGCTTTCTAGCGACCTTGACCTTCCAGATGAATTGCTGATTGAGCCACAATCTACATGTTTCTCCCCTCAGAAATCTAAGCGATATCCAGGATCACCTCCAAGCCACATGGCTACCTTGTCAGTGGGTGACACAACCCGAAATTTCACTCTGGATGGCCCTGCTTGCACATGGTACGATAACTTGAGAAGAAATGTTGATGTTGGAGATGCCACCAAGCCAGTGCCTCAGAGGACTGAGCTCGTTTGGGAGGAGATGGACGTTGTGAGTTGGAGACAAACGGAGGATCCTGCGGTCACATCATCTGCAAACAAGCGGATAGAGGAATACTCCCTGGAGGATCTCCTGGACATTTAGACCTGAGATCACATTGTTGTGGGAAAAATGCTGAAGACATTTTCGCAGTGTTCTTCAATAAATATTTGAAACATAATTTGAAAAGTGTTCTTCCAATTAAATTTGCACTGTATGTTGGATCCTCAGTGTGGATCTCAAGCTATCAGAGTGGTGAAAAGCAATGTAATGGTATACTGTTGTAAAATTACCACATATTCTTTATATAACAGGCCATATTTCAAGCTTATGTCATCAAATGTACACCTCTTAGAAATAAGACAGTTTGGTGTTTTATAGCTTATGGGTATTACAATGGAATGGTTTGTGTAATATAAAGAGCCTAAGCTATCCATTCAAGTGAAGAATGTTATGTGCTGCAATAATTTTTTATTAAATTATAAGACTTGTGCCACTCCTAGTCTATCAAGGAAAAAACTGATTAGTACACAGCCACAAAATCATAAAAAAAAAAAAAAAAAAAAAAAAAAAAAAAAAGCATTAGAGCTAACAGGTAAATTTAAAAAAAAAAAAAAAAATGAAATTCAACCTGATGCTTAGGACTAAAATCTCTGCTTGCTATTCTGGTGACAGCATGTTGCAGAACAAGTGTTTAACATTATAAAGTAAACACTGGACTACAATCTGTTTAAAGTAATTTTGTGGCCATTTCTGCCCTTTTTGAAACTAGTAAAAACCAGTTCAAATTGTGAAGGGCTTAGCTGTGCTTTAACAGCAAAAGGACAAACCATTTCTTCAACAAAGGACTGATTGGCTGCCAGGTGCCACCATTCCCTTATCATACCCTACCATACTTTTTCAAGCTGCAGCATGTTTATTGCCAACATACTGATCTTTGCCCACAATAAATGTGTCCGTTCAACTGAACATTTTATTGCTGTGGTAATTCATACTTCACATGGAATATTACTTGACACACCTGTAACATTTATGAATTAGATATATTTAATGACAAAATGTAAACGTCCTGTATCTGAGGAAATGGTTAATATATTAAATGACTATCACTGTTGTTTGGCAGATGGCATTAAGGGTAAGTCCTCTTCAGAACCATGTCTGATAAACACCTCTGCCAGCTAAGAGAGACCAGCAGACTGCTGGAGCACTGCAGTTTAAACAACCAGGCCCAGTGGAGGGAGAGTCCTAACATCATGTTGACAGCACTGTCCCTGCTGTGGAGAGTGTTACATAACAGGAGGGATGAGGCATGCTGACCCCGGTGTCATACTGTTGACATAAGCCAGAACATTCAAACAACTTCAAAAGACACAGCCAAGTTTAAATCCCCAATTGAACACATCGATGTCCTTGATCTTATAAGCAACGTTGGTGTGACTGCATAGCATGATTTCCTTTATAATACAATAATTTGAAAGTGTTAAGATCTAGTTATATCATAATTAAAAAGTAGCCTACAGTATTCACCATATTCGAATACTAAACAAGCAAAGCTGTAATGGTGTGATGTTCCCAAGGAAAGATGGATGCCTTGTACATCTTTGCGCACTGACCTCCCTGAACCCTAGAGATAGTGAACATTTCCATCGTTCTCTCTGTCAGGGTCAACTGGAGTAGACCAAACTGTGCTCAGGCCAACCTCGTCTCCCAACATCTGTCTTCCTCAACTCTCCCCCAATTCCAGTCCGGGCCGTATCTCTCTCTGTCCTCGCTCTCTGCACTGAGGACCTTCATGTTTACTCAGGAAGAAAATAGCATACTTGAGTTCAAGTCTCAAAACCAAATAACCCTGTGTGATCCAAATTCTCCAGGGGTTGCACCACATTTAATGTCTATTCTTCCACTGACAAATAAAATCTTTTGCAAGCTTGCATGATCTCCGAGGGGAATTTGGTTTCCTGTGTTGACATGATCTAATGTTGGACAGAATCCAGAGATTTGCTTCATTCTGCCTGTTCGCCTGATTAACAGATTTATGTAGATGTTATGGATTCAACCACGTATTATTACCTTCACCAAGGAGGTCATGTTTTGTCTGTCTGTCAGCAGGATATCTCAAAAGTAAAGAACTGTACATGTAGGCCTTGAGAATACTGGATTTGGTTTTGGTGATAGTCTGGATCTGGTACTTCTGCATGGGATACACACAGTCATGCAGTCAGCAGGACACTTAATATTATTGTTATTTTTTAAACCAATAGTTTAGGTTTATTAACTTTCACATTCACAGTTAACTGAATAAAAGCAGATTTGTACATGATTTGTACATCATAAAAATAGAAAACTACGCATCATCATATGCACATGCACCAGGACACTCATTCAGACACATACATACATACATAATGTAGACACACTATTTGATCCATCTACATCAATGAGCCATCACATCAAACTACAGGGTGTCTACAGGTGTCAGAGAATTAAAGTCCATGCCTTTTACTACCTTTGAAGACAAATTTCAATAAAATTTAAGTTAATTTTAAAACTAATCATGGTAGGTACGACACATTTGGCCTAGTGCAGAAGTCAGTTTTAGAACAGTTTCCTTTAGGTCGGGTACCCAGGTGCTGCTGTAATAAATCTACCCATTATTTTCTTCCATGTACCAACTGGGACAGGTATGTACAAAGATTTTCTTAGATTTCTCACTACAGGTAAATATTACATGTCAGTATGAAGTGAGCAAAGGGTTAATGCAGGATAGGCATTTTCCCAACAGGTAAATGTAGCCAATTAGTATCAAGTACTGGTTTTAGTGGTAGACAGTGTGCTATATGCCAACTTTGATGCAGGAGAACGTAATAAAATTAATTAATTAATTTTGACAAAGATACATGGAATTAGATTAAATGTTTATGTTGACATTAAGACCTCAGAAATTCACATTTAAGACAATTCAAGGCCTATTCATTATAAAATGCAATTTAAGACTTTTCAGGCCTTTTAAGAACACCGTGAACTAGCTTTTTTCATCATTCTGGTATGAATGTAGCTCATGTTAATAAATAAATGCTGTCCCTCCCAAATTACAGTATTAGTTATTTGACGTCAAACAGTCATTGCCTCAGTAATAACCTTATTAACTTTGGTTTGTATGAAATGTTCCCATCAGTGGTGTAGCATGGCTGCTAGCCAAAAGGAAAACACTCACTATGGGATATATCTGAGATTTCTTGATAATGTAGACTTGCAGTTCAAAATCTGATTCCTTTGGTACATCTTCAGCAACTTTAGTTAACTTTTCAAATTTAATATTAACTACCTCATTTAATATTAACTACCTGTGACTACCTAATTTTACAGAATTTAACCTATATTTCCTAAATCTAACTCTTCACCATCAAATCTAATCTGATGAGGGACAAAAGCAACTGATAAAAGTTATGCATTAGTCCTTCATAAGCAGCTGAAAACACACAGACCTGAGCAAATCAAAACCCTATTACATGCAAAGCAAGAAAACTAAAACATGGGACTTTCATTCACTCTGCTGCCTTTTTCTAAGCTATGCTGCCAGTGTTGGCTGTTCAGTCTCTTACCTTACTTCCTTCCAATGACGCTCGTTCACCTACGCTTAAATTCCGATGCAGAGCCATTTTTGTTTTACCGTATAATATGATTTAGGTCGTATATCACCTTGAATGCTCATTCATTAAAGATAGTGTTTATTAGTCCCAGACATGCATATACACGGCAGGATAAAAGGTCAGAAATCAAAGCCAGATCCTGGGATAACACGGCCCAACACAAGAGTGAGAAGAGTCTTAACTAGATTGTGCTAATCCTCTTAGCCACAAACCATACACGAACATTGGATGTCCTTTTAGACAACCTGACTGGCTGCAAGCTAAGATAAATTGCTGCGTATTTAGGGGCACGGCACAGGGGATGGCTAAAAACATTGCACAGCGGGATAGTTAAACATTATCGAACAGAGGCAAACATTGATGCCAAGTACTGGTGCAAACCTTGTCAATTGCCCTTTTAGTTTCAATGAATAATCCATGAGGAAATAAAATAATTTAGCATCCACAGATTATGCCACAATGAGAGGGGCATCAGAAAGGAGACAGGAAGACACTGACATGACTCTGCTAGTAAATTCCTTAAAGGATATTCCTACTGTTAGCAAGACAAGGGCACTGCTCAGTCCATCATCACATGGGATGAACAAACAGCCGGGATCAATGACCAAACGTGACCCTTAAAGTGTAAGGCCATGGTTATACCTGTAACCACGGCCAGGCTGCACACAGTCCCTGTCCCTGCTAATTTGAAAATGAAATGGTTTTACCTCATACGGTGCTTTATTTACTTTATTATTTTATTTAGCGTTTACTTGATAGAGAAAGATACATATATGCTAAACATAAATATTCTATGGGTATAAAATGATTATCAAGATATTTATGTTATTCTGATAGGTGCTATACTAAAGGAACTGAAGCAAGGTATGCAACATATTTTTCTAAAAAATATATCTTTAATGTAAGCCTTAAAAATAACATAACCAAAAATAAGGATACCTACATCTAGACCAGATGAACAAGGTTTAAATGGCATGAATACATCTAGCAAGAGCCCCGTTGAGGTGCACAACCTTAGCTAGACACTGAAGCCCAAATTCAACAAAGCCTCTCTGCTGGTCTGATCTGCTTAATGTGGCTTCTGGTAAACAAGCAAGGTCAGGTAACAGAAAAGGAAAAAAAAAAAAAAACATGCAATAATAATAATTTTGTAGGGTTTTTTTTTTTTTTTGCCACAGGGGCTCCATTTCAAACAAGTCATCATCACTAGTCACCATTTATTTAAACAGTCATGTACCTGTGTTTAGTTTTATTATGTTTTTCTACAGCAGTGTATTATTGATTTTACTTTTAGGGCAGTAATTTGTCATTTGGCTGTATTTGAGTTGCCCATTACATCCAGAATATCACTCATAAGATGTAATAAATACATGGACAAAAATGAGGTCGGATTTACAAGGTGATAGCAAGCAGCTTGACTGGTTGGTGATGAATAAAGGTGAATTAATGTCAAATCAATATTGAATCTTGTTGGAGGTGATTTCATCTTTAGAAATTAGTAGGTTTGGAGGCTCTTTCATTAACCGGTCTTCACCCTTTTATGTATCAAAATCTAAACAGTATAAAAATCCACAATTGAAAAATTACTTTCTAAGACATGCAGTCATTTAAGACTGTAACTTGTAACTTGATAGTAACATGTTTGTAACTGTGTCATTGTTTTTTTTTTTTTTTTTTTTCATATGCTTGGTGTTCTGTATACTAGTTTTTGTATACTTAAGTTCTGCTGAAGTTTTGCACTCTTGCCAAAATAACTAATTTGCCTGATTATACACAGCCGTTTAGATAAATTAAAGTCTGCAGCCAATGTAAATGCACACTGATGTGACTGTAGGCAGAAATAACAAATATTCTCGTGAGAATAATCTGTTTTTACTGTTGGATGTTCATTAGTCTATGCCAGTATTTCCACCATCTATTTCCATACCACTTTACATAACTAAGGTAGTATTTTAATTTCAAATATCACACATAACTTCAAGTATGACACTTAGTCATGATCAAGCCTGCTCTGCAATGTGCCTCAACATCTTGTTCAGTATCCCTGCACCTGAAGAAAGCACATATTCTGTTCCACACCAGAACCAAAAGCCTCTCACCACTGCCCTCACTGACTCCTGTCTATTTACATGCAACTCTCTCACATCTTTTTGGAGGGGAGAATTCAGATTAGGGACTAAGACAATAGAAATGCAGAGTTCAAATGCATTGCAAAGCTGAAACATGCTGTTGCACATTCATGTTAAGCAATCAGGCTGTCTGAGGTAAATGCATTTTCATCTGATAACAACATGACAGCGCATATATTCCAAATTCTCTGAAAAGCCAAGTGTTACATGTCAGAGCATGACATATCCACATGACAGCATTTACTACCAACTATTGCAACAGCTATTGCAAAACTACTTATTTCAATTCTGCATTAGCAGATAACAGTACAGTCCCATGACAGAGTGAATACTTTGTTTATATTAGACAGGGAATTGAAATAAGTGATGGAGGGCATGTCAATAGATGCATCATGACATGGAAGAAGGCTTAGTGGACTGTCACCCTCACCTCTGCTCAACCCATATTGCTGTCTCTCAGTGTGGTGACGGAGGGGGAGGAGGGAAATGATTCTGCAGTCCCTATAATGGAACAAAACTATAAAAACTGTTTAAGAAAACGTCCTCCCAAGCTACACTCCCTTACACAGCACCTGGAACCCAAGGATAACTGTTCTCCTCCTTCTTCTGCCTCAACTGGCTCATACAGATGATTGTGTTCATTCATTGATGTATGAATGAATATATATGTATGACTGCAGCCCAAATGGGACGGTTAGTCAGTGTGCTTGCCTTCTTTGCAGCCTGCATGGCAGAGCAAGCCAGAGACTCTGGCTTTGTGATGACTGGGGCTGAATGCAATCCACTTAGTCTCATGTTCCTGTGCACAGCCATCTTCTTTCTCCAAAAGTAGATGCAAACCGGTTTGCGTGAGGACTCCGAATGGTTTGTTGAGTGTGAAAATATTGTTCATCATATGCTATGGCCTTCACAGTCACCAGATCCCAACCCAATCGAATGCCTGATGTAGATTTTGGACTGACATGTTAGATAGAGCTCTCCACCACCATCATCAAAACACCAAGTGAGGGACAATCTTTTGGAAGAGTGGTGCTCCATTCCTCTGGTGGAGTTCCAGTGATTTGTACAATCTATGCCAAGGAGCACTGAAGCTGTTCTGGTGGCTTGTGGTAGAACAGTATCTTACTAAGACACTTTATGTAGGTTTTTCCTTTGTCCCTTGTTATAATGCTTAAAGCAACAGATTGACTGAAAACTTAAACAGTAAATCTTCTAGAAGTCCGGATAAGCGGCAGAAGATGGATGGATGGATCTTCTCGAAGCACACATTTCAGATATATGGTCAAAATATTATTATACATGCTGTAAAGTGTACTCTCAAGAAAATATTATGTAACCCTGTGGTGGTGAAATGCAGATGCAAGAGCTACTGACACGTCCAATCTCAAACCTGCTTTGCACTTTAAGCAACAAATTATCCCATCCAGTGCATCCAGGCTTTTTGGTGAGAGAAATCTGTTTAAAATTTCAAATTGCATGCTGTCATTGTGCATGAAAGAAATGATAAGTTGAGTGAGACAGCCTCATTCTGACTGCAGAAAATGGCTTCAATCACTGACTACTGTGACAGAGTTTGTGTTGAAATAAGTAGAAAACACAACAGAAAAGCTCTTGTTAAGTACTACACCAAGTAGTGCACCTCTTGTTACACCGTGTGCGGCTAAGTCAGGAAGCACGGTCGTAACTGAGCTGTCAGTACTGAGAGGTGATGTCATGGATAAGTCAGAGTTCTCAGAAGACTTTCCTTCTTTAACCCAACAGCAGCATGACATAAGTCAAAGGTCAGAGGTCCCTGATTAACCCCCCAGCAACGCCATGGGAGAGCTGCTCCTTGCTTTGTGGTATATGGGACAGTGATTTGTTTATTTAGCTCTTTGTAATACGCCATATTACACATACAGTTCTGGGAGCAGCATAACAGAGGCTATCGTTTTTAAAAGAACTGACACTTGGAACTGACACTTCAAAGACATCGGCAGAAAGGGCACAGGATTCAAATGCAAACTGGAGTGGTCTAAGTTTGGAATTAGAGCTACTTGTTTTAAACCTACCCTGGATTTTCTAATCTTAGTATGAGCTTACATGCCTTGAAATTCTGTTGAAATTGTGGTAAAACTGATGTACAACACACAAGAAACATATTCTCGTTATGTAGGGCAGTTCAGTTTGAGAGAAAATGAAACAAGAGACTAGACTTTGTACTGCCTCCAAACCTGTGATATCTCAGCTCTGTTGAGCTAATGGCTTGTAAAACCATACACAGCAAGCAAATAAATTAAGAACTACCGTTGGCAACCATGACATCACCCTGGCATATTTTCCTGGGCATATCAGTGCATGTTCTAGTTAAGAAAGGTTATCATTGCCATACAAAGGACTTTGTTTAAATGGTCAAACCGTGTAGACTCAATTTTAGTCTACACAGTCTGAGTAATGTTTAGGGCAAAAATACTGAGTCCTGCTGTGTTGTAGACTTGAGAAACACAATATGCATATTAATACATTTAGTAATATGCTCTTTAGAAATATGTATGTCCTTTCTAATGATGCAATCTTCTCCCTGTAAAGAGCTCTCTTTGTTTCTTACATATATGATAAAGTGATTAATCAGTTATTTTGCATACGATGAAACCCTGCACACATAAAACAGAACGGTAAAGCACTGCTGCTGCAGAGCCTTTCTGGGCTTTTGCATGCAATGTGTCAAGGAGTGAAAAATGAGAAGTGACACATGGATAATGTTGCACAGTTGTCAGTGTTTTGTCACAGTACTTGCAGCACACAAAAACAGGCAGCCTCACCTACAGCCTCAAGTTATATCGGTCAGTCAAATGTTTGTGATCTTAAACACACCCTGGCACAGATCAAGCTGGATTAAATAAGTGCTCATCATATCCAGTCTGACAAGTTTGCTCCAGTAAATATTGAGAAGTCTTAAATAAATTAAAAGGCTGTCACAAGAGTACTGTCTTCCTATTTTGCTTCACCAATGTCATCAAGTGACATCATGATGACCACACCCTCTTCTCTAAAAAGGTCAAACAACACAGTCAACAGGTGAAATCGGATAACTTCAACATATCTACATGGGCTCATGGGAAATATGGCAAATATCCACATGATGTTTGGCTTTGACTGGGACACAAGAAAAACAGAAACACTGTTAAACATTTGGCAAACCCATGTTCACAGCATCACAGCATTCGTTTCACGCGCAAACCATCAATTATGCCTGTCAAGCCACACTGATTTGAATCAGTGTTACTGTTCATATAATGTATTTTGTTTACAAATATTTTAACAGGTGACCAGAATTAATCTTACATTGCTGGTGTGTTCAGAGGTGATACTGGCTGCAACTTTCCGTGTGATTCTATGTGTGATAATGTGCATGTGCAGCCCACCTTTGCCATGCAACCCTGACTTGAAGTGTATCCAACATGCACACGTGCACATATGCCAAGAAATCTGCACGGGCGCATCTTCACGCGCCGGGACGTGTCTGGTTTTTGCGTTTACCTTTTCGTCTTCGTCTCCTTCCTCCCCACACTCGTCATTCCGTGATTCCTCTTGGTCATCCTCTGCAGAACCGTCGCCCTCATGTCCTTCTGCTTTTACACTTTCAAAACGTGACGAATAACTCCCTTCTTCAGAAACTTTGACGTACAGTAGCGCCGTAGCACCCTCTCCCTCAGTGCAGGTGTCTGAGCCTGACGAAGTAGTCCGACTTACGCCGCTGGCAAATCTCTCCAAATGTTCCCGCTCCATAATGTTATTGGGTAGAGTCTTTTAACACCTACAAAGGCAAACCAAACGACGTGTGTTAAAATGTATCATGGAAAGCCACAACAAAGCACAAGGTTGCCGTTAAAACAACACTGAAAGGTACCTGTCCAGTGAATCCATCCTCAGTGGCGAGCTCACAGGTTTACACTTCTTGACCAAGCCAAGTGAAATAAATAAAGACACCGCACTGTCGTTGAGGAGCAGCGAGCACAACAACACGGTTATCGTCTCTATTTACCATTAGGTTTACACATGATGTTTCGAATCAAGTTAACTTGGCTGTGGCTGGAGTTTACGCACTTCAAGACTGCCTCCATGTAGTGTTACTCCCATGCTGTGGAAGTCCCTGTGTTTGCTTTCACGATGTGTGACTGGAGCCCGGAGCCCAAACATGGCCCCGCCCACAAGGTGCGAAGGCGGACCAATAAGATGACGCCTACATTTTCTGAGACTTTTTTTTTTTTTTTTTTAACCATCTTTACATATATCAACCCTTATGATTTTTTTGGATGGTGCATGGGATTGTAAAAGTGTTTCTGTTGGTATGATGTTTTGTCCACTGTTCTGTACCATACTGCACCAATGTTTTACTGCCTGAAGCACTGCATTCAGATGTACCTTAATGGTAATTTTTTTTTAAAAGAAAGACAAAAATCACAGTACAGCTGGACAGTGTGGGTGAACAAAGTGAATAAGCAACACTCTCCTCCCTCAGCAACTGTTTCTGAGGAGCATGCCAGCAGGCTTTTGGCATGCATTTGATTGTGCGTGTGAGTTTGTTCTCTTCTCTGAGGTGCCTCTGAGCAAGGCACCGAAACGCTTGCACTGCTACAGGCATTGTGCAAAAGGGTAGAAGACAGCGATTGTTCTCCAAGGAGTGAATTTGTGTGAATACGAAGCAGGCAGGTGCTGAAAAAGAGCATGCAGGCATGACTAGGGCTAAGAAATGGTTTGTGTCACAGGCCTACAGCACATCAGATGTCACATGAAGACGTTTAGCCGTGAACCAGAATAGATTGTCCTCTGACTGCAGTGCTGAACTGTGGCAACCTCAGCACAGAGAGAATGTGTTTGTTTGTCAGGTGCAGCCTATGGAATGATTTGTTTATCATCGTGATTCATGAGGAACATCTGTGCCCACAAGCACGTCCGCAGAAATGCGGCAGGACGAAGCTGCAGGTTTCTGTTTCAGAAATGGCATTCTCCTTGCTGGCCATGAAACTGGCAACTTTTTCATATATTTTCTTCAATCGATTCAGTCCTGCTCCTAGGTATTGCCATAGCCTATACCTCTGTGTGCATCATCATATTCAGTGGCTGCATCTTCTAAAATACCCGTCTGACAGTGTTTTGCACTGAGAAAATCCTCTGTTTTCATAATAATCCTTATCAAATGTTCTGTGCCCAGCACTTTTTCAGTTTTAAGATGTTAGCTTTCTGCTGGTTTTCTTCTTCTCTGTTAATCTAATACACTTCCTCCCTGCACATTAGCACGTACACCATGGGGATAGTACCCTTCAGTAACCCAGAACCTCACACCCACATTGTCTTCATTTCATTCATGAATTCCTCCACCTGTTTGAAAATGCCCTTTGCTGTGATAGAGACATCCTTTGCTTTAACATGCAAGAGACTGGCAGGATGAAATGTTGTTCTAAAATGTATAAAATCTAGATGTGTTTTTTTATTACTTGCAACAAATTAGCGTTAAATCATGTTGTCTTTTCTCTGAGCTGGTAAACCTGGTAAACCTGTAGCCACTCAGTTGATCATTATTTCTGATGCAACAGACATGTAAATGTGTGCTGTTCATTCAGGTAAACACATCTCCTAACGTTAGCATACAGCTCTTGCCCTCTGTGAGTGGCCTCTGTGATTCATCAGTTTTCCATTCGAAGCTGATTGATGCATTATTCAGTGTTTGTTTTTATTAACAGTTCATTCTCTCTTCAGTGGTAGCTTAATGCATGTACATGTTTGGCAAATTAAATATAATGTTCTTCCTCTGACTCCAACCAAGATAAACTATATATTTTACAGTTGCCTGCTGATCAGTGTGCATTTGTGTATTTCAGCAAAAGATCACCGATGCCATTGCCACCACTGATGAGGCCATGCTGCAGCGAACATGGCAAGAAATCAAGTACCGTCTTGATGTGCTTCTTGCAACTAATGGTGCCCATATAGAGGTGTATTAAATGAGGCAAAAAAAACTTCTATATCTACTCCTCATTTTGTAATAATTTCCACAGATTTGTCTATTCCTTTGCTTTTGTAATAAATTTGTTAAATTGTAAAGAGACTTTATGGACACCCTGTATTAAGAACTGCAGTAGTTTCAGTCTTACTTCAGAATTCAAACGACGTGAATGCACCACTGTTCATATGAGATGATAATGTTTAATAATGATAATGTTAATAAGATGACAATGGCCTGAATCAGATATGTAATTCTGAGGGTCACAGTGAGAAGTCAAGGGCAGGTATATGAGCTGCTGAACTCAACAACTGTCACCCAGACTGCCAGCAGCAAAACGGATCAATGCAAAACTAAACCAAGTTTTGCAGTGATCTGCTCAGATGGAACCTGATTGTTTTCAATTTTCTGTTAATGGTGAGTTTCAAACACTTTTTCATAGCATTTTCAGAAATTAACCCAAAATGAGCAAAACAAATCAAAATGCAGCTAAGTATCTGTGGTTCATCAAGATATATAGATAGATTTATTGGAAAAACCCCTTCTGCTTTTGTTTTCGGTTTAGTGTTGTACATACTGTTTTTGTTCTTTTAGGCTTCTGGTTCAATGCCACTGAAAACGCCTACAACTTCTTTAGAAGTAGTGAGGCAGTGATCAATGACATTTCTCACTGCTACTTCTCTCTGTGGAGGTGTATGCCAGGTGGTAGGCCAGAGGTCGTCGAGGATGACTCTCCCTGCCCTATGACAACACTTCATACAAGTACAGGGCCACAGAGCAGTGGCGTTTCTCACCCTCTCCCTCTTGTGGTGAGGAAGACTACAACCACAGGGCCACAGAGCAGGGACATCCATCAGCTTCCCCTCACTGTGAGCAGGCCCAGCGCAGGCATGAGGCAAAAGGAACATGAGGAGGTCATCTGACTACAACCCCTTATATATGAGCAAGCTGAGGTCTGCTCACTAGAGGAAAAGAGAGAGGGAAGAGGATGATGAAGATGAAAAAAGACATGCATCAAGCTCCTCTGCCTCTTACTCTGACACTGAAGAGGCAGATGAGACGGTGAGGTCCTCCTGTTCCCAGGCAGCACCTGTGAGGATGCTGAGGTCATGCAAAAGGAGGGAGGGATGAGGAGGGCAGACTGCTGAGGAGCAAGAGAGCCCGCTGCTCTCACTGAGCGCCGCTGACTACACACCATGCAGCTGCATACTGTTGTTTTGTGCACTTGAATAAATGAGGGAAACTCATCTGCATGATGTACGTGTCTGCTTTAGTGCAACATGAGTTACTGATCACACTTAATCTGCAAGGTCCAAATACTTAGTTTACTGTCATACATCTCTAATATGACACCAAAAGAGTTGAAGTAATACTGACGATAGTGTGAAAAGTCGATCAAGGCTACGTTGGTGGATTAGGACCACTGTAGGGAGAAAAAAATTACATTAAGACATTGCCGTGATTTGGGCCGATTCAGAAGAAAACAATATTGTGTTTCTGGGCTAAAATCAGCAGGATTTCCTTGTCTCTAAATCCCATTGCAAAGTAGAATCTGATGAGGTCATCAGCTGCAGGCCTGATACACGGCAAGCTGCAGCATCTGCAGACTGAGGGTGACCCAATCTCACAAAGTCAAGCCATATCAAGCCATGTTCCTTTAGAAGTATAAGAATATAAGAAATAAATTCTCATAAATTTGTGATTTTTTCTCTTGTAAATTTATGACTTTAATCTCTGAAATCTGAGGGTTTTTTTCTTGGAATATTATCATACAACTACTACTACTACTAATAATGATGATGATAAAAATAATATCCATAATTTTCTCCCCCACAATGGCACTAATACACTGTCGTACAAGGCTGAACTATCCAAATCCAACTTTACACAATTAATAGTAGCATGACAGATATCTAGAGATATGATGATATAACCGATGATTAGTGTGAGATACCCACAGTCTTTTATACTGGTAATGACAAAACATTACTAAATGTGGTTTACATGGGATAGATGGATTCCTGATAGTTACTAATAACGTCATCAGAAGTGTGGGTGTCTCAAGTAAAGAAGCAGTGATTGATGGTAAACTAACAGATCTGCAGTCTAAATCTTACTCAGTCATCACTCCATGATTGACTAATCATTATTTCAGACAGCTAAACTGTGAGCCATGATAGGTACTAGTGACAGTAAACCCAACAATAACTGGAGAACAATAACTGATAATTGATTAACTGATTTGTGCCTTATGACTGAATAAACACTAAGAGTAGTTAATATAGAATTACTGATAGATCCTTCATAGTTAATGCATTCACTGATGACGCAGCAAGGGAATGATTCATTTGGGAAACCTATTGTAAAACGTTCCCCAGCATGCAGTGGTTGTAGTGATTTTTAAAACCCTTTTGAAAGTATAAACTGTCAGCTTTCCATGCTGATTTGTGTAGCAGTGCTGCAAAGAGCTTTGATGCCAGATGACCCTGGTGGCCTGACTGTACTGAGGAGTTTTGTGGAGCTGCCTTTCAGTCTTGCAGAGCCTTAGTTTAGATTATCGTGGGTGTCTGCTGCATATGTATCAGTAACATAGTCAAGAATACTCATTAAAAACAATGCCTAGTTTTATATTTGGGTTTTATAGCTGGGATTTAAATAAATAAATGAATTAATTAATTAATTAATCACAATATATAGAATAACCATACAGCTCATTTGTGTGATACTGGGGTGGGTTATAACAACATTATATGCAGTGCAGTTATAACCAGTTATTCTAAAACAACTATTGTTATTTGTTCCGGATGGAGACTATTTTATCATACAAGATGCGTCATATTTTTCTGCGTGCTGGTGGGACCGTCTGTCGTGCAGCAGGTTTTTCGCCCCATGCCCTTCAAACAGCCTGAGTGTGCCGCTGTGTGGTGCAGTGCGAGCCTGCAAGATGTCAATACCACACCCAAAAGTCATTATAATAATAAATTATTAATATATCAGAATTTTAAGAGCCCTGATGATAGTGTTGATTGATTAGCTCAGCCCTCTGGTTGGATTGTTTAAAACTTAAAATATAATACCTTGATTGCTGGTTTCCTTTGAAGGATTTGCTGTTTCATACATGTTTGCTTGTGCCAGAATCAAGACCTCCACGCTGGTCATGCACTTGCCTGGCAATATTCATGCATTTAAAGGTCATTTGTGTTTACTGAATTGGCTCATTATAGGTCCATTTCAATGCCCCCTGCTAGGAGGAGAGGAACTTTTTTTTTTTTTTTTGTATCCATAATCATCAACCCCAAGTGTGAGTTTTGTGCATTTTAAGTCCCCTGCCTAGGCAGACAGTTTCCACTACAGTGCTACAAACTTTACTTTACCAGTCACATGTGAAGATTACAAAGCCAGACTTTAAATCTCAGGGTGAAAAAGGATCTTTAATCCAGTGCACAAATGTATAGCTGGACTATAATCTCCAGTTCATATTTATCTAAGGTGTTCCCCAATCAGTTCATCTTTTTAAGACAGACACTCCAAGATTTTTTGTTCTTGGATGTAAAATTAAAAAAATATATTTTTTTCAAACATGCATAACTACAGCTAATGAACCTATCATATATTTATGCATAAAGAGAAACATCACTCAATTTAAGATTTTGAATATGTAGTTCTGAAGACATGACAATTTGGCCTGCTTTTGTTACCATTCATTGTTATGTATATTACCTTTTATTAGATATTACTGGTGGCTTAATAGATTTGAATGTTAATCATGATCATGGGCTGCACACTGTTTATTATTAGTGTCCAGCACCAGTGTGTGTTTAGTCATTTGATGCAGATTTTTTTTTTTCCACACATAAATCGCCACCAGAGGGTGCTGTTAGCCAAAGTGGGAGATCAAATATTCTACATGGCAACTACCCTGTCATGATTCCTGGAGATGGGTGTGAAAAATACATCTCACAAATAAAAATATTAAATAATATGGCCTGTCCAATTTGGATCACATCAGACTATTGAGAAGTAGTGCAAATGGTGGCATCACCGTTCTCTTTTTTGTATTAGGAGGCCACCGTTGTGGTCCAAAAAAAAAAAAAAAAAATTAATAAAAAAAAATGTAAAATAACCTGATCTCATCTTTCATTATTGCTGTTAGTGATAACAGTTTGGGACATTTTATTTATTCAATTCCACACCATTCATCCAGTACCAGTAAGGTGTCCAACAAAAACCTTTTACTTTATGTTGTTTTATACTTTATGTTGAACAAATACTTCTGCAGGTACAGATGAATGCTTGTCAAGTAAAGTTTTTGTTTCATGCAAATATCAGGAGTAACAGTTCCCAGCAGTGAGATGTATTTCCAGTGACACAGCTAAAATTAGAATTTTTTTTTTTTTTTTTTTTTTTTTTGTCATGCGTTCACTGTATATAAATGAAAATGTAGAGGGAATAGTGAAATGCTCTACAGAGATGCTTACTCCTGTAGTCACTGGAGTAATGGTACTGTAAAAACAAAAAAGGACACCCAAAAAAATGATAAAGAATAAAGGCTTCATTTGATCACAGCCGCCAGCCAAGAAAGGAACCCACGCAATCTTTGAGCTTCAAACCCACATGTGAGCTTTTTTTTTTTTTTTTGTACAGCACATCACTGATCATAGGGATGATAAGAAATAAGGTGGGGAAATTCACGTCTGAGAAAAAACATCATCAGGCCTGCGTTTGCCATATTAGCAGAAATGAATTTCCTGTTGCAAGGATCTGAACATTTTCCTTTGAAACTTCAGTCACCGATTTCAGTTTCTGGCTTTTTATTGACAACTTGTGATCATGCAACAATTTCAGCCCGTTCTTTTGAATGACCTTGGCCCTTCACCTATTGTGGGAACTGTTTATATCCTCACTTCACAGTTACTTCATGTCCTAGGTTTCTCCACGTGTGTAATGCTTCAGTGAAAATCTTAGAAATGGTTTACTGTGAAAGATCTACAAGGCCAAAAAAAAAAAAAAAAAAAAAAAAAAGCGTTACAGTGTAGATGACGGGTTTACAGTTACAGCACAGTGCGGGAGTATTACAGTTAGGTATGGTGAAAACATGATAAACAGCATTAATAAGCATTTTATGGCCTCCTATTTGTAACTAAAGTCGGTGAGGTGTGAAGAGAACTTCCTGTGTACAGCTCTGCCCCTAAAGAGGAACATTAAGTCTCTGGTGCAGATATGGATAAATATAGTGTGTTTTCTACGCTCAGGGCTGACAGCTTAACTAATAATAAATGTCTTAGATAGGACAATAGATTATTGTCGTCTGGTTGCAATTTTACTCTAATTTGTTCTTGATGTTAAAGGAATGCTCCAATGTTTTGGGCAAAATAGTCTTTTTCTGACATACCCAGACTGAAACAAGATGTTTGATACCATTTTCAGCTCTGTACGTCCACTGGTTCAGTTTCTATGGGTTGCATTTCTTGTTAGCTTAGCATAATGACTTGACATCTATGGGGGTCATTAGCCTATCAAAATAAATAAATAAGCCTTACAGCAACTCCGAAGCTGCTGTAGTACATTTCAAATACATGTCTTGGAATACATGTAAAAAATAATCAAAAAAGGAGAGTGGTTTTAGGAGAAGTGAATTTGTGCCAGATCTACCTATTCCTTCAGCGGTGCAAGGATCACTGCAGATGTGGACCTAGGCTAACAACTTCCATAGACTTCAAGTCTTTATGCTAAGTTAACACAAAATAAGAACTGAACCACTAGACGTACAGAGATGAAAGTGGTATCCAACATCTTGTCTCAGTCTGGGTAAGTCAGAGAAAGTGCATTATGTCTAAAACGTTGGAACATTCCTGTAATGCATCTGCAGTGTTAGGAAGGTGACTTTTGAAATGTAATCAAAATCAAAGTAATGTAACTTAATATATTTGATTATTTTTATAACAAAATTGTTGGTAAACAAGCTGGTATACCAGCTTTACACTGTCAGTCATGTTAGAACCCCTTTTCTGATTTCAGAAGGAAAATATTCTTATCTGACAACATGGCCACTCGCCTTGACGCGGTCGGCTGGTTGCAGGTGTCGGGGACTGGTTGCTTAGCGCAACGTGCAGTGATTTTATTGGCAGACGAGAGGCGATGCAAATTCAAATGAGTAAGTGAATCAAAAACAATGCTCAAAATGTGAGCGCATACTGCCAAATGAATGGAGCCTGTCTAGACATAGAATACCGCCTACCCTTGATGGTGGTGCGCTCAAATTTGCCCCAAAGGATTGACTGACCCATGTTGTCCAGAAACCTGCGAAAAGAAGGCATTCCTGCACGGTGAAAAGATGCAAATCAGCAGAATGCATGTTATATTCTACATATAAGCTTTGAAAAGAATATAGAATCAGCCTCACTGGCCTCTGTTGCGTTGTATGTTGGAGTTATTGATCGATACTCTCTCAGCACTCACACTAAGACCTGTGATGGCTTATCAGTGACCAGGCTGTTTGCAGAGCTCATTTATGACCAGCTTTTGATACCTGAAAGTTCATGCTAATTATATTTTGTTTTACTAGGGAATCAAACTAAAACATGGTAATATGTAAGAGCAAAGGTCTGCTGCAATCTAACATACTTGTGTTAGGACCCGATTCTTTTGTTGAATGCCCAAGGACAGACCGGAGTCAATCTTCAGCTCTCAGATATAATATTTATTTGGTCACATGTAAAGCAAAGCAGCGCTGGTCTCAGTGTGACAGAGCTCTCGCAGGATCTCAGTCAGAATGAGTGTCGATATCAGGAAATGATACACATTTATGTTCTTGGGCTTGGGCCTGCCCCGTACATAGGTTGGACTTTAAACACAACCGAGAATAATTGGCCAGTTACCGGACATGGACAGGCCAACCACTGTCCATGCCTTGATCTCGGAATGTGTGATGCTATGTGTATCTATGTTGATTGGGCGTGTATCTAATGCAATAGACCTAACAAATAAGATAGAGAAAATATGTCTGGTTCCAGCTTTGTTTACCTTCTGCTAACAGTCAAGCTGTTCTGAATAGTACAAGAAGCATTGAACTTGAACATACATTGGATACTGCAAGAGACATGAACTATAAGGCCAATTATAACACTTGCCAGAATAGATCAGACAGTTGAGGTGGGAACTGTGGCGTCCGGGCAGAGACAACACAGAGAGACAGATGAAACTGGAATCATTCAGTGTTTGAACAGTGGAGGTCATGACACGTGCCGCCACATTGTGTACAAGGACATGTTGTCAGGACTATCCTAATCCACTTTTTGGTGAGACATTTAGCTTTACATGGTTAGGGTTAGGGTTATGCATGGGTTATACATGCATCCTTTTTTGAACAAATATTATTTTGGTACTTTAAAAAAAATGTAATCTTATCTGGGGCATCAGCCCACAAACCTGCAGCAAGTGGTCTCAGCGCTACACCGCCCTCACAACAGCCACTGAGGGCACACAGGCAGCGTAACATTATGACTGGTTTTCCTTAGAAACCTCAAATTAAATGTAATGCCATACATAATATATTAATACGCAAGCCTACTACTGTTTGGAATTGTTTAAAAATTGTATTCCGCATCCAAGAAAAGGTGAGAGAGAGATGGTTGTGTCTGGTGTGTAGTGGATGTTCATTTCTGAGATGTTTTCAGTGTAAGAATATATTTGCATGTTATGATGATATTATGATGCTTAACAGGTAACATGGTGGTTTATCAGTGATACATTTTGCTTCCACTGAAATACTGAATATGAAAATGAAAGCGGAAAAAAAAGAAGATGAGGAACTTCGCTGGAAAATTAAAGATTGTATCTGAGCATTAAGGCAAACTGAGTAAAACCTGTAGCCCCACCTGCCCTTCGAGCTCGATGAAAAATGTCACATTTCGTTCTTTGAAAGCAGAACAATATCCTGTTCCTGGATCAACACGACAGACCACGGTTTACATTTCATGCTCTGAGTCACTTCCAGATTCATTTTCAGTAATATTAGGGCTTACAGTAAACGTCAATTTAATTCAAGCAGCCTAATTAGTGTGCATTGTGCATTTATGTTTTTTTTTTTATTATCATTATTTATGGCCTGCAACATTGTAACTTCCACTTGAAGCAGGAGCTGCAGCCCCACATCACACCTCTCTATTTGTAGAAAGAAGAAGTGGAGAGTCTCTGCACAGGACAAACTGATGAATACGGTTGAGCGCGTTAACTGCATCATCTATCTCTGTCAGTGTGTGTGTGTGTGTGTGTGTGTGTGTGTGTGTGTGTGTGTGTGTGTGTGTGTGTGTGTGTGTGTGTGTGCGCGCGCCCGTGCGTGTGTGTGGACTCCTGGAAGCCATGCATCCAAATCACAGTCAAATGTAAGTCACCAGTTTTTGTCGTTGCAGGTTTTTCCATCTCCGCCGGTGTACCAGCAGCATTACTCACTGTGACGGCGCAGCGGCGTCACTCAGCTGTCATGCGGCCTGAAAACACCGCTGTCTTCCTCACTTCGTCTCAGTCACTCTAAGTCACAGGAGCGATGCTTGACCGCGGACCTCAGCTTGGTTTTCTTTAGACCCAAAATGTTTCTCCGACGCAACTCATCTCCACTTGTGACACTTGGTAAGTCTTTAGATTTTTTTTTTTTTTTTTTTTTTTTTTTTTTTTTTTGTACGTGTGTGCGTCGGGTTACTTTATCTGGTTTCATTTGCTGTTGAATGATTTTCTGAAACATTGTCAGCTACTTGGAGAAACTTTCCTAATGAGATGCGTATGTAAATGACAAGTTAAATAGGCCTAAGCGCTGTGTCGGGTGTTTGCTGTGTAACTGTGTGTGTCAGGTCTTAAATCGTAAATCTGTTTTTTCCCTGCCGGGACTCATTTAAATTAATTTATATATTTTTTATTTTTTATTTTTTTATTTTTTTAGACTGTGAATTAAATTTGAATTTGAACATCAGAAATTTGCTCACATGTTCTTACATTGGATGCATATTATGATTCTCAGCAATTTCATATTCTGATTAATGCAAGATGGAATTTCAGAAAGCAAGCAAACAAATGGCAGGCAGATCAAGGCAGATTTCTTTTCTCCTGCATGACTCCGCTAAAGTCATATTTTCTGCTCATGTTCAAGGTCTGATCAGTGTTTTCTGCACCTCCCTCCCCTCTCTTGTCAAAGCATCCTCAGGTAAGCTCGTCTTAAAAGTCGGACCTTTTGACCTTTTGACTCCTGCGTCTCATGTTAAATGTTAGCAGGCATTCTCCATTCCCCTCCTGCTGTTACACATTTTAAACTGTATTCCAGCGGTGACTACAATAAAGCTGAGAGTTAGTTTCCTGTCTACCAGCCAGGATGAACACTAAGATCACATCTTGAATTTCTGCAGTAAGACAAAGTGTTCTTAGAGAAGTTGTTGTTGTTGTTGTTGTTGTTGTTGTTTGTCATTTCCTGAATACGTTGAGTGAACATTTCACACTGATGTAATTGTGTGACAGTTGTTGAAGTGAACTGCAGGTCGATGAACACCTCCTCCATGCATGCGCACTGCGGGGTTTACCCAGGTAATGACAATGAATCTGAGTCATGCTGAGTTGAATCATTTATATCTGATCATACAAGAGATTAAAATGTAAGTCAAAGAGCAACACAGTTTTGGTACATCTTGATAACTTTTTTTTTTTTCTTACTCATTTTGCCACCCTAACTTTCAGATGGAGTCCATGATTTAGATTGCTTTGGTAAACATAAAACATATGGGAGTGTAAAACAGTGGCAATGTAAGTGGGCACCAGGCAGCCACACATCAAACAAGACGTACACACTCATCATACAACAGCCGTAAGTAATATTACATTATTCCTCTTTTTAATGTACACCTGCCACTATCAAGTCCGCTACCAGTAACTGTTTGGTTTCATCATTTATTTGAAAAAAAAAAAAAAAAAAGAATCAAATGACATTTAGTAAACAACATGACATAAGTGTGCATTTAAATTAGTTATAAAAAGTTTGCGAATATTTACTATTTGGTACAGCATGTCCTCCACTGGCTGTAATTACAGCTTGCAATCTGTAGCATCAATTCTACAAGTTTTTGAGATTCCACATTATTCCAGCGGGCATTCACAGCACAGCGTGTGTTGTGATGTTACGGTGTGCTCCAATTTTTCCCTTCACGAATGTTCATAAAGATGCTCAGTGGAGCTGTGGCCTGTTGGCTGTGAAGGGAAGGCCATACAAGTCAGCGCCGCTTTCCCCTGGACTTCAGATGTTTTCTACACAGCTTACGGCTAGTAGGGGTGGCATGCATCTGCTCAACAGAGTGCTGCTTCTCTTTGATTGATGTGCAGTTGATTCACACACTATGGAAAAAAAGTGAAAAATCCCCACACTTGAATATTTCCACCACTGTAAGTTTGATGCGTTGTGGCACTAACCTTTCATGTGGTTCCCACTTTGATTCACCAGTGCAGCCTTTTGAAGCCCATATGCCAAATGTTTGGCCTTGTCTTTGAATAAGTGGTATGCTGCTACCTCTCTTTAAGCCCACAGCTCTTGCCAGTCATACTCCGTTTGCCTGGTCTTGCTTTGAACAAAATAATTTAGTTTGTGAGATTTTTCTCCCTGTGTGTTGTACTACCCCCATAGAAACTTTCAGATTAGCTGCAGTTTGGTGCTAAAGGATTAATTTTCAGCACTCAGAAGACAACAACTATTTAAGGGCTATTTAAGGACTCCGAGTGCCACTATAGAGAGATGGTGGAGCAGTTTGCAGAGCCGTGTGAGGAAATCCGCTTGTGGATAAATATGAACAAGACTAAGAAAATGAAAATCAAATTCAGAACAAAAACCTTACCACCGCTCAGGATACTTTCCCAGGCTATTGAGCCAATAGAAGAATACAAATATAGACAAGATAATTGGAAAGTGAAGCAAAGGCCTATAGTTTAATGACAATAATGAGACTTTTCAACAGTTCTCTCTTTGAATGTATTCCGTTTTACTGCATGGTATTCATCACTAGCAGTTACTAATAGTGCCAAAATCAATAATTAGTCACCACAGCTACCAGAATTCAGTTAAACACCATCCCCTCTATCCGTAATTCCTGAACCAGTATGAACTCCTACCATCCGGTTGCAGGTACAGAATTCCAAAACATGCCAGCAAATCATGCATACCATACAGTATCTCCTCAATAAATCACAACTGTAAGTTTACCACCTGTTGTCTAGTGCATGAGTTATGTAGTCTATGAATTTTTGTCAGTTAAATGTGCTGGGTGACTTTGAATTCCCACCACGTCAACAGGAAACGAATTGGAAGTGGTTTATTGTATGATGGAGAACTGAGATGATGTAATGAGGGTCCAGAGGGAAGTTTGAGGGGTGAGGGATGAAGGGTCGAGGGTTAGGGGATGAAGAGATGGAGGGGGAAAGTTAAAGGGACAATGGAAGGAAAAGGTGGAGGAGTACAATGACTGGCTGATGTGATGAGGCTGGGAAACAAATTCCAAAATCGAAAGTGAGAGAAAGAGGTGAGGAACCGATTAAGGCGTGCCTAAATTCTTTTTCGGCGGAAACACTTTCGAGGCGTCAACTTAAGAAACAAATGGTATCTGTTTTCAAAAGAGCAAAAACAACATGCTTTCTATTAGCAGCATGCATGTTCTCATATTTGAATGAGATATAAGGTGTGACAACAATTAAAAAAAGGGTAACACTTTACAGTAACAGGTAATAAACATTAAGTAACAGTTAACTAACTGTTAACTAATGTGTCTAAGAATCATGTACTAATGCTGTTCATGCTAAGGTATTAATTCATATGTTATTTAAGGGTTATTGTAGATATTATTAACACTAGTAAATGCTATAATAATCATTAACTAACAGTTAATTAACCATTACTGCATTAACTAACGTTAACTAACGTTAATTGTTGTACTCTTATTGTAAAGTGTTACCAAAAAAGTCTATTTCAATATCATATGCTCATTTCTCAAAGATACAAAAAGCTTGAATTGTATAAATCTGATAATAATGTTTTTGATTATGAACATCAACCGGGTAAAAAAATTGCTTTTGATAAATGATGAAAACACACAGCTCTTGGTGGTCGACCCCGCTATGTGCCTGATACATCCCATGTAGCTCAGCAGCCTTCAGTGATTTTGATAAGAGGGCAACAGCTTACTGAGGTTTATTCTGTCACTATTCAGCCATTAATCATGTCTTTCTCCCAGACATGTGACTCTTTATAGCAGCAAAAATCGCTGTGTAATGTACGACAACATATCAAGAACGTCACATTCCAAGTTCACCGTGTCTGAGAAAAAAAACATGACAGCCTATGTTGTTGAAAAGAGCGACCTGAGGAACTGCACCAAGGCATTTTTCACAGCTTTACCAAATAATACAGGTAAGCTCTCCAGGATGCAGATTCATTTCATTTCATTTCATTTTACTGGTTGCACACTACCGTAGTGTTGGTTACTTTTTCCCATTTCAGTGCGATGTGGTCCTCCAGTATACGTGTCCTTTAGTCGTCATTCAAGAAAACTAGAAGTGACTGTGAGCTGGCCACAGGTGGACCAGAGGTTCATCAACAAATACAATCTGATGTACAAAGCCTCAGACAGCCTTTCACGGGACAATGTCAGTATCAAACACCCACACATGCAAAAAGAACACGGATGAATTTACATGAGCTTTGTGTTCCATATTTGCAACTTAAGGTATTTCTTACAAAGCAAAGGCATATCTAATATCTAGTCCAAGCTCTGAGCAGGCATCTGCTGATTTCCATGTTTGCAGGTTGTGGTGCAATCCCGAGACAAAGCACGGTGCACAGTGGACGGTCTCAACTCCTCACTGGCCTACCAGGTGCAGATACAGTGCGACAATAACAGCTGCCCACAGTGTCCATGGAGTGACAGCTACACCGTCCAGCCAGGTCCGTTTCACCTCTGCCTTGCTGTTCACACTCTGAATAATGTGTTTTAATCAGATTCAATACATATCAGTCAGGTGGAAACTAATACCACATTTATCATAGAACAAACGACCACTAATTCCAGATTCTGCCTACTTTTATTCCAATATATGGTTAGAGGACAGATAGATAGATACACAAATTAAAACAAAATAGACAGTGTTAAACATTAAAAATAGATGAATTACATCTTGTTACATAGTGCAGTCTGTGGTTAGGGTTTAGAGTAAAAAAGGTAAAGCCTACATCACTAAAGCATAGTAACTGCATGAAGAAATACTACAATGCAGTGAAAAATATTAACCCTTTGGCACATAGCGGTCACTGCAGTGGACAGCTGTTAAAAGTCATTTTCTCCTAAATGCAATGGTTTCTATGGTGGAATTGCATATCAGCTATTAGAATGCTCTCTGCTGCTCCCCTACATTGATGTTTATGCAGAGACTGTCAGTTCTTGTTGCAGAAAACATATTAATACTAGTATCATGACATGGTAATACCAGTCCTGCATCCTTAAAGAAGTGTTCATGCCCTAAGAAGAGTAAAAACACATAAGAAAAAAATCTTGACTCAGGCTTTCATAATTCATGCATCAAAAGGTTAATGTATATACTCCATATTTTACAATATCCCTTGGAGTTTGAATATTGAAATAATAAAATAGACAATAGAATTGATATAATTGTTGCTTTTTTTTCTCTAACTGAATAAGCAAGATGTCTAACTGAGGTCTCTTTCAGAGCTGACAGCACAGCCCGTCGTTCTCAACGTGGAAGACACTGACGTTGCTCAGAGAAAAGGGTGCCGACTGGTGGTTATAACGTGGAAGGTTAATTCATTTCGTTTACCTCTTCTGGAACACCTCACAGTAACGTGAATAAAGCATGTGTTAATACTTCAACTAACGTATGAATCACGAGGCGTTAGGGCATATGCTAATGATTAAATGATGAACAATGAATGACTATACATGTCACTGATGAGTTACAGGCACATGGCCCGCCAAAATAAAGCCATGACACACACACAACTCAAGCACACATCCTCAAATGACAGAGTCATGGTATTAATTGACACTAACAGTTCATAAGGAATATTAGTTGTTACCTCAAGTGATTCTTGATCATTTAATCATTTATATATGCCTGAATTCATCATGATTCATACATTAAAGTATTAACATATGCTTAATTTAATGATTATTGTACAGCGCTTTCATGACATCTTCTCAACATATTCATTCAACAAGCTGTACACAGAAGATGCAACATGTTTTATGGAGCTGGAGGTGCTGGCTGATATGTTTGGCAAGTTGTTGGTTTTGAAACCAGCAACTAAACAACTAAAACAAGTATCCCGCTCACTAGTTTCCAGAAGAGGAGCAGGCCGAAGGCTACAACGTGACCGTGGAGAAGGCCTCAGGAGAGGTCCCGGATGAGTGGATGACAACCACTCGGCCTCAGATCAGCCTGGTCCTGTCCTATTCAGGCTATCATGTCAGCATCAGAGCCTTCAACAGGGCCAGCACGTCCCCAGCACTAACACAGACCGTCCCACCACGGGAGGACATGGCTGGTGAGTACCTACTGGCAGAGATACAGGGTTATAAGAGCAGGTAAAGAAAGTGATATCAAACTAATTTAACTGTTTTATCTCCACGGACACAGGAGCTGGGAAGCTTAATGTGTCACTGATCAACGCTACATCTCTTACTGTTTTTTGGAAAGATGATCTAATCCAACACTACTGCTGCTTTTCTGTGGAGTGGAGCAGGACAAACCACAAAGCCGCTTACATGTCATTTTTTGAGAATGCAAACAACTATAAGAGCATATCCCTTAAAAACGGTATGTAACTATTGTGTGTATATTCCAGTAAAGTTAAAGGCAGAGTGAGGAGGAATCGAGGGTTGTGGTTTGTGAACACAACATTCAACACACCAACACACTCCTAGTGGTTCATAAGTGATGATTGAGAGGCACATTTTTTTTATGAGTCATACATTGTTTGTATGACTGGCTGTTCATGTGTCTGTTCACATAACCAGGTCCTCTGGAGCCTTACCAGAGATACAGCATCTCTCTCCACACCAGGACAAACAAAGAGACGTGCAACATGATGCACACCAATGGCAGTGAGAGCACCTATGGAAGTGCCCAGTTCTATTTTATTGAAGGATGTAAGTCAAGAGGCCCTCGACCTGCAACTCATCTCAGTGTTTGGTTTGGCAGCTTTATTGGAACAATGATCAACAATGCAACTCATAATCAGGGGCGCCGTATATGGGGGGAAAGTTAGGACAATTCCAAGGGCCCTTGCCTGACAGGGGCCCCAAAAAATAGGTAAAAACTAATATAAAATTATTAAACCATCATTGAGCGCATATAAAAGTAAATAAATAGAAAAAGTATTTATTTATTTTTTTATTCCAATGAATAAGCCAGTACCTCCTGTCTGCTCATCACTATGTGCTTCGCCACTCGTGAAGCAGCGTAACTTCCTGTTGTTGTGTTCCTCAAGCCCCTGTCAGCGCTCCCGCCAACATCAGCGCCTGCAACGTGACGCTGAACTCAATGGTGCTACAGTGGTTGCCCATCCCAGAGGAGGACCTCAGAGGCTTTCTAATGGGCTACATAATCCACTACACCGAGTACCACCACAGGGAAACAGAGAAAAGTAAGTAGGATCGACTCTTGTTATTTCTTGTCACTTGTATTCTTCATGCATTAAAAATGACAGTTTCGATTTTAAAACCCAGGCAACAGTGTACAAACGAATCTCAAAGCATGTTATTCTCATGTGGGACATTTGTTTCACGCCTGTTTCTGCACCTCGACTGCGGTGTGACAGCCACCGTATTCTCAGGGGATCTCCCATGATATTTTCACCGCTTTCATCAATCCCTTGAGATTTGCGACTCTTAAAACAGAAGTGTGTGCCTCCCAAAATAGTGGCGCCTGAACTGTCACTCTCATTTTGCAGATGTTACAGTGAGTCCAGACTCAAACAGCCACGAGTTGGTGGATTTGAAAAGCGGGACGGCATTCCTGGTCGAGATATCGGCTTTCACGCGAGCTGGAGTCGGAGTGCGCAGCACAGCGAGCCTCTTTAAAACCAATTCTCAAGGTTTACATATTCATTCAACAACCACTGTAACCATTTATTCACTAACCATTCCCAAAAGTGACACGCTATACAGTCAAGATCCTTTGGGCTTCACAAGTGTTTTTTTTTTATATTACTTACATAGAAAGCCAATGACACTGCCTTACCTTCTGTAGATCTCTTCACCAATATTAAATTCATTTTTTTTTCTTCCTTAGGTGATCATACTCTGGTCGGCATTATTATAGGATTTACTGTTGTGACTGCTCTGCTGATACTTATATGTCCATTGTTAAAAAGGTACAGTACATTAGTCACTGTTACATGCAGCTTGATCAAGACATCACTACTTGTAAATTTGTGTTGAAATAAAAGGATGAACTGGATGAATTTTGCCTTATCCTCAAGTCCTATAATAAACTGTCTACCTGAAATGCTGTGGGGGGAACAAACTGCACCCTGTTCCCACATGTATAAATATATGTGTCCATCAGTGCAACGATATCTAGCATATTTTATTTTACCTGATAAACTATCCATGGTGAAACTGCAAATCCCTCCAGGGACATTCTGAAACTGATAGTAACTGAACACAAATTCAGTATAACCTTGCAAATTTGCCCACATTGCAGACTATTGCTAGTCTAATTTCGGTGTGACTTGTGCAGATTTGCTTAAAATACCACGGAGGTGGGTGAAGGCTGAATGTCACAGATCACCAAACAATTCTGTTTTGTTTTTTCAGGGCAAAAGTTGTTATTTGGCCGAGCATACCCAACCCGAGGAACAGCAATGCAATGCAGAAAATAGAAGTGCCCTTTGAGCTGGTAGGTACCTGTTGTCGTCATAACTGCAGGCCTATGCTAGATACTAACAGTTTTAGCATTGAAATGATTCCTGCACACAGTTCAATCGCACATACATAAAATATTTCCACTGCTACAAAACATTTTTACACATGCAGATCATATTTGTAGACAAAACTTTTTTTTTTCACACACGCAAAATATTTCTGCAGGTACAAAACTTTTTTTAAACACAATCACAACCTTAAACTTGTGAAGGCAAAAAAAAAAAAAAAAACCCAAACATGTTCACACATTCAGATACTTGCATGCATTTTTCTCACATGCATACAAAAGGTGATAACTGCAGGCTAAGAAATTGTGAACAGCATTTCACATGCGCAAAATATGAATGAGTCTGTATTGACTCCATACACGGCCATGCCAATAGCTGAGTTAGGCATTATTTTGTGTCATTGTAAGACTGGAGGATTTTAGCGGGCTCCTGTCACAGCAGTGCATGTCACTGTGCTTATTTCACTCAGGAACTGCTAGAGCTCACCACCCAGAAGTCAGAGGAGTGGGACACAGAAAGTCTTCACATTGTCGAGAGAGCACCTGAAAGCACCCGCGCTGACTCAGCACCACCCATCATGCCGTATGTCTTCCGGGACACAGAGGCTGACGAGAATTCAGAATCGGAGCTGCTGCAGCCAGACGAGCCTTTCGACTGGACGGAAACAGACATAAACAGTGTAGCCGGCCTCTTACCTGGTGTTACTGTGGCCACGTTCGTGGAGCCAATACGGCAGGACTTCCCATGTGCACCGCTCCCTTTTCCAAGTGGTTATACAACCATGGAAATGTTTCAGCAGGGGATGTCTCATAGCATCTCAGAGGATACGACAGCAGCTGCTCCAGCCGCGGCGCTCCAGCCAGAGGACACCGACGTCACCGTGAAAACACCAGGACTGGACTATACACGACAATTTAGCAGCGAGAGCAACAACGGCTCCGTTTTTTTGGTAAAATAATGCTGTACAGTTCATGAAGACCAAAGCCCAGAGGAACAATACACACATGACTGTTCTCTGTGAATGAATGTGAATGTTTGGCTCCCTTGACTGCTGTGCTGCTCCTGAACTTCCAGCATCAGAAGTACCTCCAAGAAAGTGGATCACGAGGGGCTGACAAGCACAGCTTTGTTATTTTTCCCCAACAGGATTTTATAGCAGATAGCGAGAATGAATGAGTGGCAGTACTATGTGGACGGTATCTGCTGATGTTTTAACTGAATGCTGTCATCAAAGAAATGTCATTTGAAATGACATTTCATCAAAGTTCCCACCTTGATGATATGTCATTTGAAATGACATCCACTTACAAGCTGCAGGGAAATGTTCAAGTATGTAGAGCACACTTGAATGAAGGAGGGGAGCAAATTATACTGAAAGTCAACGGTTAGATGCAGGTGAAGTCCCTGAAGCCACTTTCACATCAACCACAGGGTCAAGTGGCCCCCTGTTGTGGACTGTATCTGTACATCTGCACTACTTGGCCTGTCTGATCTGCACCAATGCACATGACCTCAACACATTTCTGTTCCAACCTGTGCACTGGCAAGCACACGTTCCTGGATATGTTTCTGTGCTTCTTAATTTCATTTGTAATTTGATGCTGCAAGTAGCTAATAATCAATGCTTACAGACCTCTGAATGGCTTGGTGAGCACGTCAACAATGTCAAGTCTCACTGACCAGAGGCCTGTACCATAAAGCTTAGCAAGCTAACTTCAGGTTTAACCCTGGGTTTTCTGTACCATAAAGATGGTTTACTTTTTTTCGGGGTATGTTGCCATGGTAACATACACTGAACACCTAACCTGCTACGGAGCCGGTTATGTTCAGGATAAGAGCTCAGCAGGTAGAAAAGCCCCACCTACTGACCAATCAGTTCTCTTGGAAAATGGCCCATTTGATGAGAACCCAGTGGATCGAGGTGCAAGGTTAGGCTGAGTATTTTTTTTTCCCTTTCTTCTTCTTCTTATATAAAATTAATACATTTTACTTAGACTTCTTATTTTAATTCTGTTTGTTTTTCTCACATTTTTTCATGTTTGAAGAGATTTTTTTTTTGTTTTTTTTTTACTCATGACTCTACACCGTCCAACCAAAAATTGATGATGTAATGATTTTTAAAAATATTTTTGAAAATAAATGAGGGGAATTTAATTCAGAGGGTTAAATAAAAGCCTGATTAAATACACGCCAGCCTCTGGGCTCCTTTAGGTTTCCATTAGTTTGCTCATATTTAGTATTTAGGGTGTCTGCCCTGAAAAGTCCACATGAGAGTTGATGCCAAATGTTCTACCGTTTTTAAGTGACAGTGAAATAATATTTTAACCCGCAGAATAAACACGAGGAGTCAGATGGTTTATAAAATGAAATATCAAAATCAGTTGAATCAAAGTGACGATTCTGACAAAACTCAAATTGAGGGCAGACCTCCATCAAGGGTCGACCCTCACTGTTAGAGAGGGCCAGTTCCTCTGCAGGAGTGTATGGCTGAGTGGGAGACACATTACTTTATCGAACACACAAATGTTACTGTAGTCAGATCTACTCGTGCTGTCATGGTGGGGAATTATTATAATCCCACTAATTTACGCATTGACGCATTAAGATTAAGATTATTGTCTGCTTCTCTGTCGTAAAGTATGCGGCTCGGATGGATTTTTCCATGTCTGCGATTGGTTGTATGCAGCAAACAGCGCCCTTTTTATGTGAGCACGCACACATCTAGATTGGAAAAGCCTGGGTTGAATTAGCGAGTTGATAACCAGCTTTATGGTACCGAAAATCTGGATTGCAGATGTCTGGTTAAGTGAAGCCAGAAAACTAAGAGAAACCCCGGGTATGTTAATCCAGCTTTATGGTAGAGGCCCCAGATCTTAATCCGTTTGAGCACAGACAGGAGATTGCGGAGCGGGACTCACCGAGTTGGCTTTCAGTGTCTTATTTTTACAGCCTTTAATTACAGTTAAAAGCTTGAAAGGGTTTCAGAACGCCCACATTATTAAACAATGAAAATGACATCCTCCAATTGTGGACGCTCAGTAGGAAACAGGAAAACACCCACAAAAACCACATTAAGAAAAAGAAACTAGAAGGTAGCCTTAGGAAGGTCATCACAAAGACTGATCTTTATTCCAGGGCAGTCAGACGTGCACTTGGAGGGATGTAAGCTACTGATGATTTAGTCGACAAACCGTATTAAAAAAGAAACTGACTCACTCTCAGTAACTGTGCACAGCTACGGCTGAACAAAAAGTGAAAGCTCAATGAGGTCCATATCTCTGCAAGAACAGGATATGCCAGCTCCACACTCAATATTCATCAAAAATTAATGATGCTCACCGCCAGCATGCCTGCTTTGGGCCAAGCAGTGTGACGAGTTAATCAGTTCTTTCTTCTTCTTTCAGTTCTTTCTTTTCACAAAGTACTAATCTGCTCATAACTTCTTGACATATCCTGCAAACAAACAAACGTGGGGCAAAACAGAAAAACATAACCCCCTTCGCAACTCCGCTGGCAGAGGTAATAAAAAGGATTCTCAACTGGGATTTAAAGACATCAAGAGATGTTGCTTTGATAATCACAACAGAGACTGAAAAAAACTGTGATCTGCAGATTTACTGTTTGACATGTAGCCATTGTCTTGTGGTTTGACGGTATGCGGTGCTATTTATGGTAAAATAAGATGAGGTGTAATTCCCATCATCCAGTGGCACAAAGTCAGCCCTTTTCACAGTGCACTTAGCCCTGGGCCCATAGTCACCTTGCCCTTGCAGCTTAGAACATGGGATATCCCCAAGCTGGACCCCACCCCACAGCAGGCTTATTGTTCACTTTTTGGGGGAATGCCCAAAAATTCACAGTGAAAGTCAGTGTGAATCAAGGTTAGAGCAAAAGCAATAGGGAACTTTTGAAAAGAAAAAGAATATTTGTGTCCAAAAGTGTTGGGAAGGTTACTTTTGAAATGTAATAGGTTACAGATTACTAGTAACCCTGCAAAAAATTTATTTAATTACCTCATCAAAGTAATGTAACTTATTACATTTGATTATTTTTCTAACAAATGTTTTAAACTGGACAGTGACACTGAAAAGTCCTCACAGCACACAGTAGCACTCAACACTGACTGCAAAACTTTTATTAAAACCTGCATAATTTGAATTGAGATCAGAATGTTTGATGTGATTTTCATGCAAAACCACATGAACAAACACAAGTATGCAGATCACAAACAGCAAAACACCCTGACATGGTCGGCTGGTCGCAGGCAGACTGGTTGCTCAGAGCGATGGGCAATGACGTGATTGACAGGCGAGAGGCAGTGCAAATTCAAACTAGGGCCAATCAAAAACAAAGTGCAAAATTTGAGCACACCGCCAAATGAGTAGAGCCTGTCTAGATGTAGAAACAGCTGCTTGTAAGCCAGCCTACCCTGGTGTTGGTCTCAGATTTGCCCCAAATTTGTAACTATTGCTCCCCAACACTGGTGTCCAATCGAAACTGCAACAAGTTTTCTGAAGATGGGTTTTGATTTTCAAGTGGTAACCTTTAACCTGGGCTAACTGTCAGGCCTGGGTTAATATGAACACGTATGGCTAGGCTAGCCTAAACCCAGGACTTAGGCTGGCCTAGAGCTTAGGGATTCAGGTGTGAGAAGGACTAGTGACATCTTTTTGACTTTGAATAGACACGCCTTCATTTCATTTAACTGGTATACAGTAGAGTGTCGTCAGCATAATGGAAACTAGTGGAACATTTACAGCCAAGGCAATTTCACTGAGGTAGCATGCAGATGCAGAATATTAACAGACCAAGAACATATGAAAATACTCTGACATCATATTGTTGTGGAAGATGAATTGCGTTCTTTATACCTAAACGACAGCAGCATGAATCCTTGAATACTGATGCCGTTTGAAAGCAATCTAAGAGCACAGTGGTCAACCATGTGAAGAACTAGCACTTAGGCTGAATGTGAATCAGCTGCAAGCAAGACATCATTAATCACTTTGTCAGAATACGTGAATGAAAAGTCTCTTTATTTAGTATCTTTTTGGGAACGTATTATGAGATCAACAATGTTTTGTTAAAGATACAACCTCTTTAAAAAAAAAAAAAAAAAAATACCAAACTTTTACATCAAGTCTCAAATGCAGATGAGGAGCCCACCCCTTCAGGAGTGTGCCAACATAGTCTCTACAGTATGAATACATGGATATAAAAAAATAAAAATTCTTCACATACATATTAATAAAGATGTCTGTTGACTGTTGGAAATGCCTTTTGCCATACATTACACAAGATATATTACCACTCCAAACCAAGGCCTTGCACACGCTTTTAATCAAAAACGTGATCTGTTAAAGCCGTCTAAGTGGAAACTGGCTGAGAAGATGATTAATTCTAAAACTCTTTACTGAAACTAAAGTTTCTAAAACACATCAAGCTTTGACAGAAACTAAAAACACTGTGATCAATCTGGAGCCAGACTCAAGATAGTTTTTTTTTTTTTTTTTTTTTTTTTTTTTTACTCAATACTGGCTTTATCAACACTCAGAATGACAGAAAACGCTGACAAGCTGAAAAAAATGTTAAAACAAAATTTCCACAAAACTGAATGCTCAATCTCTATTCTGCTATTAACGGCTGAAGACAAGAGAACTCGGCATACTTCAATATAACTTCTTAGTAGTTTGAGCCATTCAACATCTCATAAATTCAGGCTGCATCTGTCAATAAGTCTCCATATATTTTCTTCTTTTGTACAATCTTAGTCTAGGCACTTTTTGACTTGTCTGTGCTTGCAAGCAATTCGCTGAACTGTGAAATATATAATGTTCAGCCTCTTCTAGACTGGCATTGTGAGCTTTGTTAGCTGTCACGCTGCCTTGAGTGATTTTAGCTGACCACAGATATTCTGCACACTACCACAATTTTACAGTATAGGCCTGTATTATATCTAACAAACAGTAAATAGATTTTGTCTCACGGCACTACATCAACAGGAAAAGGAACGTGGTACACTGAATGTGATCTTTTTGCAACAAGCATTAACCAAAATACAAAAAGGCTTAACATGGAAACGTGTATCCATAAAATAAAGCGATTTTGTTGTACAAATGGGAGAAATCAAAATACCCACGTAAAATAAAACCTTATTATGTTTGTTATTTATTTTTTATATTATTAGAGACAGGCTCACAGAAATATAATATGGGTTTGCGTTCTCATAATTACAGCACTTCAAGTCATGAAATTAAAATGTAGGTAACTTTGGATGATGAGAACTGATGAAACACAGAACATGAGGAACATATCTTTTCACAGACCCCCAGCTCAGGTTTTCCCACAATAACATCCAAAGGATATTATTACATTTCATTCATCCCCGCACAAAATTTAGGGTCTACTAGTCAGGTGATTTTAGAGGTGTAAAGGTTGTTTCATAACATGTCGATCCAATCTATGCACATTAATAAAAAAAAAAAAAAAAAGTGTTATTTGCAGTAAAGCTCATCCACCACTAACAGCAGTGTGCCAGGCTATTTGAAAATGGTCAGCCTGCTCTCCATCGAGGTGTGTCAGTGCAGAGTTTGGCTAACTGCTACAGTCCTGTATCGCCATGTGCTCACCACTGGGCACAACTACCACAAGGAGCCAAACTGGTCGGGCTGGCTAAGCACAAGATACTAAAGCAGCTGTCCTAAGTTTTAAGATGAGGTGATCTGTCCATTGTCAACACAACTTACATACCACGAGGTGTTACCATGTATGTTAAAGGAATACTCCAAAAAATTTTTTTGACTTACCCAGACTAGAGACAAGATGCTCCAAACCATTTTCACCTCTGTGGTTTTGGGTATCAAATGTCTCGTCTCTGGGTAAAATTATAGTATGTAGAATAATGTCCAGGAAAGAAGCAGCGATGATTAGTGAGTATGTTCGGTAAACTGTGTAATTCACACTGGTCATAACAGCATCTTTACAGTATATCACTGTATTTTACAGGCAGTGTCCATTTCAATGACCAAATGTGGAATGCGGTATCACCTGCTGTGCTGACAAATATCTGCTTAATGCATAATTATGTTGCAATGTTATGACTCTACTGATGGACTGCAACATAGCTGACCACAAAACACCTGCATCCCATGCTGGGAAACCCCAGACTGAAGTACAAGTCCAAGTTCTTTACAGAGCCGTCGTCTGTAAAACTGTATTTCATTTCATTATAATACAGAAAGATGTTGACTGCTGGAGGTCTGGGTGGGGGACGAGGCTGACGGTGATGATGAGGGTGCAAGCATGCCAAGACAAGTCAACAAATGTTTGTGTTTTTTGTTTTTTAATAAGAAATTTAAGGCAACATTTGTTGTGTTTCAGTAGCCTTAATTGCGTTCTGCAAGTTTCTTTGAAAAGTGAACATATGCCTATTGCCTGTTTATTTTTCATTACAACAGTGGTACTTGACTCTCGTGGTGTAGGCTTAATTTTACCACTTCTTCAAACATAAAACAAAAGAGACAAAAACAGACAACTAAACGCAGGGAGAAACACACATCTCATTATCCACAAATGCAATTTTGACTGAAATAATAATAATAAAAAAAATAAACAGCAAGAGATGCATTTATTGAAACCTCATTTAAAGTTACTATGTACAATATTTTAGTAACGTTACAATATCATGTGGTATCTCAGCTGATGCTTTGGTTGCCTTTACTGGAAAAAACAGCATGAGTTCATCTAACTAATGTCACCATGTTTACAAAGCGCGGATCATCACCTTGCTGATGTTTAATGCGTTTTACATCAACAGCTTAGTTAACAGTTCTAGCACAGACAACAATATGGTGGCTTATCCCAGCTGTTTGGCTAAAGTGATGAAGGTCCCAGTTGGTGCAACTCTGACATCAGCTGTCAGACTGTCAGACTGTACCACAGACAGACATTTAGGTCATTTGACATCGCTCTTTTTAAGGAGATAGCACTCAACTCAGTCACATAAAAAAATAATTTCTATTTGTCTAAAAGCCAATGTACAGACAATGTTGTACACTGTCCCACTTAAAATAAGCTACTACCTCGTTACTTGACATGATTAAAAGGTGGAAACCTAACAGTTTTTCTGGGTGAGATCACACCCATCTCACCCATCTCTGGGTGAGATCAACAAAGTTTCATGAGTGATTAAAATAAAAAATATTGCACATAGTAACTTTAATATTCATTTAAATATCTGTTTACAACTCAAATCTGACTTGACTTGTGGAATGGGAATAACTTTAGTGCATTGTTTGTGTGTGGCTTGTGGTGCAACTTGTAGATGTGGAATTGAAGCCCCAACACATTCTGCACAACAGTAAAAACTGTGCTGTGTTAGTGTGGGTGAAAGGTCTTAATTTTGAAAGGTGAACATTTGACAGGGTGAATAATATCTGAACGATGAGGTGAAGCTGTCGTCAGTGGGACAAATGTCATAAGTACTGCTTTTGCAGTGTTACTGAAGACAAAACTTTCCACTGTCAATGTAAGAACTGAACAGCAGCAGCTCTGTCCACTGATGTCGTGTTGCGAGACTGAGCATGGGACAGGTGGGACCTTCATCGCCACGTGCTCGTTTGCCGTTCAGATGCAACAGTAAAAACAGAGTTCAGCAATGGGGTCCATGTAGGCAAATTTACCATGTCGTGTACTGTATGAATGGGAACTGAAAGATCAAGTTGTTAAAAAGAAGGAAGGGGCTGATGGTGAAAACACACTGAGGTGCCTGACTGAGTGTGTATGTGTGTGTGTGTGTGTGTGTTTGTATACGTACTGAGTGTTAGGAGATCTAAAAGAACAGGACTTTTTTTCTGTGGTGTCCCAGCAAGTCACTTGGTGCCATCTGCACCCATGTCCTCCTCAGTGTGGGTCTTGTAGCTGCCGTTGTGCTGGGCACAGGGTGATGATGTCATGTCCTCGCTGGGTGTGGCTGAGTCTTCTCTGTCACTCTCATAGTCTTCCTTTTCTTCCCTGTCGTAGTCCCTTTCCACCTGAAAGTGCACAGGTCATTCAAAAAACAGCCAGATAGCATCAACAGCCTGTGTTTGGTAGAAATGCCACACAAAATTTAGTGGTGGCGCTGTTTTTTTTTCTGCCATGGTGTCATATTTGACAGAAAAAGACCCTAAAGTACTTAAAGGGAAAGTTCATCAATTATTTCACTTAGTCCCCAGCTGTTCTGTAGGACAGTAATGCAGACAGTGATGCATTATAAATAGAAGAACTACTGTAAATGGAAAAAACTGCAAGTCTTTGCAGTGCAACCTCAAAGATTTGCAAGCCTCCAGTGGTTTCTGAGTCGAACATGTGCTCTTATCTCTTATCTGTCTGCTGATCGTTATCAAAAGAAAAGATGAGCTGTGACGGGCGTGAAAAGTGTTGGAAGTAGGCCAGGGTTCATGTGTTATGAAGTTACAGTGAAGCGGAAACACCAACAAACAAGAGGAAATAAATTCTTTACTTCACTTAACGTGATAAATCAGCAACAGTCACCACATATCCCCATTTTTGGACATACCAGTAGATAAGCATTAATTCATATAACCTGGTACTGAGCTGTCTTAAAAACAATGACAGGAACAAGTGCTTCCATGGAACAAAATAGGCACTTAAGGTTGATGAACAATTGTCAGATAAAATGAGGGGAAAAAAAAAAGAGCATGATTTTTTCTACAAAAGGTGACATTTCAGCATTTTCATGTCAGTTCACCTTCCAAAATATATATTTAAAAAGCCAACATCTTTGTGTCAAAATTTCAGAGTGAAACTTGCGTTAATGAACCCATCTTGCGTTTATATGAGGGACACTAAAAATATGTATTCAAGGTTGTCCATTTTGGGAATATTTTTACACCAACATTTCTAAATGTTTTCCAACAGTGAGTGTGACATTTTTGGTCTTTTATAAATGGCAGAATTCTCTCTGTCCTAATATTGTTCTGACTATGTGTGGCTGGCATGATGGAGCTGCTTAGCGTCTCTTCAACTCCCAACACTTTGAGACACCTTAGCCTGGAGCAGCTGGCACTTTCCCACACTGGGATTCAAGTACTGCCATGCTGCGGACATTTCTCCCAGCTCATTAAAGTATGAACAGCATGACAACTTTGTTTGCCCGTCTCACTGTGAGTACTCTGAGGGCCGAACTGGCACTGATTCCAGTGCTGCAGATACTGTCTGTGCACCTCTATTATATGAGAAGTGCTGCTATTGGTAGTTTCATGATTCCTGAGGTATCAGCTTCGTTACCTTTGTGGGCTTGGTTTTGCGGTTCATCCTCTCCTCATCTTTCCGGCTCTTCTTCCTCGATGTGGATCGTTCCTTTCTGTCCCTGCTGCGCTCCCTCCTCTTGTCTTTCTTGCCCCTAGAAGAGGCCAAAGAAAACAAGTCAGACATAAGCCTCTGCCACGGCCCTTCATCACAAGAATCTATCTAGTAAAGCCCAAATGACAAGAAACAGTTAGACTGGATCTACTTACCTCTTTGGTGAGGGTGACCTGGCTTTCCTCCGAGGGCTCCTGGACTGATCCCTGCTCCTCCTCCTGTGGCCCCTGAAAACACCACACCAACTAGATCACACACACTTCCATGAGGAACTATGAGTGTGTTTCCTCACAAAGCAACAGTGTCAGTGTGTGCATGAATGCCAAAACAAATGCACATACATCAAGGATCCAAAAGGTGCCAAAACCCCAAATATGCAGGACAGCAAGGGGGGTCATGTTTTGTATGGAGAGAAGTTTTATGTTCTGCACAAAAGTTCAGGACAAGTCAACTTTGGCTGAAGAGGACGACAGGCAGGCGCACACTCGAGCTATGGTGCTACTTCTCTTATGAGGATGAGCCGGCGTCCTGCTCTGCCTCCCTGCATGCCTCTCAACAAAAAACGAATTAAGGCAAGGAGGTTTTTACTGCCCATTTAAAAGCCCTTCACCAGAATAGGGATAGATTACAGTGGTTGTGGGGAGAAGACCTTTATTAGAAAAGAGAGCTTTTTAAATGGATGACAAAAATCACAGCTGCTGATGCACACCTAGCAAAGCTGCTGTGGAGCTGGATAACATGATATAAATCAACATGAAGTAAAACGGATCCACTGGAGACCGCTGCTTCATGTGTTCTTTCTGCCCGTCCTACCTGGAGCGACTGTGGCTGCGTCTGCTGTCTCTGGAGCGAGAGCCCCTCCTGTGGCTGCCTCGTGAACTGTGGGAGTCGCCGCTCCTCGACCACAACTTCTGAGACAATCTGCTCCTAACACAGGACAAAAACAATGAACTTACATTTACAGATCCACAGACCTAATAATGATGAAGCTGATTTGAAAAGTACAATATGGAGGATAATTTCTTTCCCACGCTGTTAAAACTCTGCCTCTCTGTGGTTATCAGCATTCAACCCACATTTAGTCAACCAACTGGCTGGATGAGGCTGAATTTTATTGATTTGTGGGATCAAAGCAGGGATCAATAAACAGTAATGCACCTGTGTTTTGAACGGGATCTTTTCCTGCGTGTTCGCGAGTGTGAGCGGGACCGGGACCGTGAGCGAGACCGCCGAGATCTCCTCGAGCGACTAGACGAGCGCTTCTTTGCATCGGCTGAAAAAAACAAACAAACAAACATAATGTCAACATATTGTTCCTCTGGATGCATGTGGCAGATAAATGAAGCGGATCATGGTGGACTGGTTTCAGACCTGGTTCTATAGCAGCTGCGATGGTGGACTGGGCTTCCCTCACCCTCTTCATCACGTTCTCCAACTCCTTGGCAGCAGCCTGCGGCGTCAACTCTGGGGGCTTTACTATGGCATTGTTGGAATGATTAATCCTGGAAAACACAACACAATCCCATTTTTTCCAAAGAAATCGTAAAAATTGTAATTTTTCATGTTCTCTTCTGCTACTAACTTTAGCAGCTCTCTATATCTTGCTTGATTTACAATGTATGGACCTGCGATTGACTGCACAGGGTATATTCAGATCATTCACATGATGCATACTTCAGGGGTCTGTCTCCAAACATGACTCCATTGAAGGTCAGAGCTCGCGCGACAGACTCCTGGTCGACAAACTCGACGAAGGCAAAGCGTGTAGGCTGAGTCTCATCTCCGGCCATCCGCACAAACTTCACGTCTCCCACCTGCTTGAAGAACTCCAGCAGCTGCTCTGCGGTGGTGGTCTGTGGATGAGGGGCGAACAAAACTGAATAACCCAAAGTTTGCAGTTTAATAATGTTTATCAGTTTGGCATCATATTTAGAGCAATGAAATCCATTATAATTTCTTTTCAGATCCGTTTTTAATTTTCCTGGATTCTGTGTTTTGCAATTGACAAGTGTCTAGATGGTTAAAATTTCAACAATTACATAAGAAAATATTCAATATCAATGAATTTGTAACACAGCATTGCTCTATTTTTTATATCAAAGAAAGTGCATCAATAGTTAGAAGACTGATGATGTTGCAGCTGACTCTGTTGGCATGATGTGTGTGTGTGTGTGTGTGTGTGTGATAGAGTTCAGATCAGGCTACATACTTTTGTCCAAACCCCGCTGAGAGCACAGTAACCGAACCCGACACGATCCCGAGATTCTGCTTGTCCTCCATCGTGAGGTTACATTTACCACCTGAAATAGCCTACGTGTTGCCTTCAGCGTCATCATGTAAACTCCAGCACTGTACAGGAAGTTGCCCAGTGCAGACAGAAGGTCCATCATTTTTATTTATTTTACACTAGAACCTCACTAAAAATTTAACGCTGGCATCCAAACCTGACCTGAACCCAAACAGAATTTCTGACTTGATCGGCTTGGGTTGGGTATCCAAATTCTAATGTGTGTGTGTGTGTGTGTGTGTGTGTGTGTGTGTGTGTGTGTGTGTGTGTGTGAGGGGCTGAACTCTGCCCTCAGTGAGACTCAGACAGAAAGCAGTCAGAGGACAGAAGCTATAGCAGCGTGCACGTAAATGGCACCAAAACCTGTTAGAGACTCTCACAGTTTTTTTTTTTTTTTTCTGTTCAGTCGGCTTAAGTGCTGTGGGAAACATTTATGGAAATCATCCAACATGAAAGATAACTGCAGACTGGAATCCAGATACATACTGAGCAAAAACAAAGAGTCGTTCTGTGCAGGAGACCGGACGGCATCGGCGAACAGCATTAAATGAAACGTTTCCTACCTGTGAATTGAGGTTGCCAACGTAGACGGTCCTTCTGATCTCATCGATTTTAGAGGGATCCACGTTGCCCATGAGGGGGGGCTGGGAGTGCACTGACGCCGAGGGGTCCAGGCTCGCTGACACCCGATTCATTAAGGGAAGGTTCAGCTGCTGGAGTGAAGCACACACACACACACGCTATGTTACATGTGCATCACAGGCAGAGGAGAAAATGACCAACATAAACACAGACATGAACTTACATTCTGAATAGGTGCTGGAGTAGGAATAGGTAGCAGTCCCCCACCAGGAATCAGATTGGGCACTGGGGCGGCAGGTGCCAAAAGCGACAAGGCCTTGGCCTCCTCGGGGATCTTCCCTGCAGGACAGAAGCAGGTGTTGGTGAAGGAAATAGAGGAACTTTCCTCTCTGTCTCCTCTATGTCTGCACAATTAGCCCACTGTATTCTAGAGAGAAAGAGAGCATAAACTTCCTCATACAGCCTACAAGTGTTCTACTGTCTATCCATGGTATACTGGAGAACGAGCATCCTTACTTTGTTTTTTTTTTTTTTATTAGTTAATTATCTCCTCAGTCATTCTGAATTATCATTTGGCAATCAACTTCAAAAATCTTAACACTTTTTTTTTTCACACACACAAAAGAAAAACTGATTTGTCCTTGGTCTCTTTTCATAGATCAAAAAAAGGAAAAATAAAGCAGAGAATGAGTCAACACTTTGATGCATGGGTCACCTGTACTGGAAACATATTGGTCATGAACCATACGATATCAAGCATGGGCGCTTTTCCGTGGGGCGACCGTTTCGCAGTGTTGGAAAGGTGTGCAACACAAGACAACCCCAATGGCTGCATCACTAATAGCACACAGGACATCAAATACAGAAAAGAACAACAATTTTAAGAACTGTAGGAAATGTTAACCAAGACTTAGCCAAAACACAACGAATTAGGAATCTGTCTCATCTCAATCCTGGTTAAATGTGCTGCTTTCTTGGTGGCAGAGGAAGGGGAGGTTAAGAGGAGAGCTTGGCACTTTGAGTGGTCTTACTTCTAACATTTATATGACGAGACACCAGCAGAGCTACAGTAACTACAGCTTCACTTCACCTGAGCTGGCGGCACTAAGTATGAATTACAATATCTCTAAGACAACAGGTCTACTGTTTCCTAGACACTTCCGAGGAAATAATACATTTCCAAACAAATAACGCAAAGCATCAATGTCGGTGTCACAGCTTTCCAAGTCAAAAGAATGGGGTTTAATGAATGTTTTTGTAAGGGTGTGGTTCAGCTAAATTCTAAAACTCCACATCAAAGCGGCAGTGCAAGAATGTGAGGGGAAACTCTTAAACACTAAGGACTAAGGGCTTTAGCACTGATGCAACTGTAAGTAGAATTTACAAGCTACTTTGCCCAAATGAGAGCAGGGTTTTGTTACTGAATCTCTGACATAACATGACTAGGCCCTAACTGTATCAACAAGAGTAGGAGACAAAGAGAGTAAAGTGTTAGTCATCTTCATAGCACCCCATGTGTGATACACATCCCACCGGTATGCCGTAGCAACCTGGACAGAATTCAATCACACACAAGTTGCAGCTGTAGAAGCAGAGAGAGAGAGGGGGGTGGGGGTTGGACAAAAATCAAAACAACAAACCAAAATAACAAATATAAAAACAACGCTAGAGATAGGCAATAACTGTAGTTTCTAGATAGAGACAGCAGAGAGTGGACAACATGGGAAAGTATGAAAGGAAACAAACCAAAAAGAAAAGAAAAATAAATAAAAAGAGACAAGGTGTCCATCTTGGAAGGTTCAGCGGCTATTCTCCCGGTCACATTCCCCCCTTGAAGGCTGCGTTGGCCCGATCGGGGATAGTGGCTTGGAAAACAATGCCTGACTCAGGCTAGTGTAGTGTAACGGCTGGGCCAGTCTAGTCATCTGATATGCACACATAATCACACAGAAAAAACATACAAAACCAAATTAATAAACTCAGTAGCCATCCAGCACCAAGTCACGTGGACAAATGCATCAAGTTAGAGGTGATATATTTTTTCTTTTCTTTTTTTTTTTTTTTTTTTCTATACATAAGGGAACAACAATGGCACCAAAAAGAGAGGGAACTTTAAATAAAGAAAACAAGAAAAAACAAAAGAGAAAAAAAAGAAAAATGATTACATTAGCTGCATTGCCTTGAAACAACTGTAATCACTATTCTTTATGGGGGGGAAATAAAATAAAAATAAAATCCTGTGTTTACAGTAAGATAAGCACATTTTAGGTACAACTCGTCTAGAAGCTACTGTAAAGGATCATGATAGCTCTAATAATGTTTATTATGGGAGGCACCTTGTGTCACCAAACACAGCAACATGAAGGCGTGTGGCGTTACATTTACATGAGGGTGGGGATAACGTTAGGACCTGGGAAAGCTGCGGCTTCACTTTGCCAAATAAGACATAAAATAAAGTCGTCGTTGGCATTTTAACTGGCTTTTACTTCGACGTGGGGGGTAGGGGAAACGAAACAAAAAATCCAAGAATTCATCCCAAACAGAAATGAAGGTTGAATTCAAGGGTAGGAAGCCATAACAAATCCACTGAGACAACTCAAGACAGCTTTTTTTTTCTTTTTCTTTTTTTTTTAAGACGAAACGGGCTGCACTCACCTTCCGCACATGGCACTACTATGAGAGCTCTGTCAATAAAAACAGTGTTGGTAAGATGTTGCGCCACACCAACACTGGAAGGTTCTCGGTACTTTATATAGCACACTTTGGACGAGAAAGAGAGGGGAGCATTGCTGTGGACGACAAAAAGGCAAAAGAGAAAAAGGACAGTGGTTAATATGTAGTCAGTGACTGCATGGACGTTTCTACCGGGGTTTGTTTTCCCGTTTAGCTCGGCTGCGGGTAGGCCGCAAATCCAGGCGGCTGTGTTAGTAAACATGCCCGGGTTTGGCTGCGCTTACTCGGGTGGGTAGAGCCGCAGCTCCTCGATGTCTCCCAGGAAGCCGAAAAGAGTCCGCATCTGCTCGCTGCTCACGGCGGAGGACAGGTTGGTAATCTGGACGACTGCGGTTCCTGGTATCCCACTCATTTTTCACGGTGATAAAGTATAATAAAAAAATAATAATAATGATTCTGCGATACTCTTATATGTCTTATGGTATTTTGTCAAGAGTCTGCGGTAGTTGCTCCAGTCTTCTTCTTCGCCTTCTTTCCGGCAGACGAGGCACTGTTGAGTACACTGCTGCTGCCGCCTGCTGGTGTAATAACGTCACTGCTTCTTACCTCCTATTAGATCAGCGTGTTGCTCCAGTACATGACACGTTTCAGTTCCCTTCCCTTGATTCCTTCTCTACAATCTCTTTTTTTTTTTTTTTTTTTTTTTTTTGCTACATTATCTGTCTTTCTCTAATTCCTTTCACATCCAGTTCAAACATGCTAAACTTACGTAATCCTGGCAATTTTCAGTAATAGCACAGCAGGGCTTCAATGTAAAAATGTCATTAAGGGGTTATAAAGTAATTGGGGGAAAAATTGATCTATCTAAATCTTGTTTTTTTAAGTGGACAAGTCTGTGAGATGTCTCAGTTTTCCTCCTCACAGTTTCACTTGTTTCAGGAGTTTTACCTAAAACTATTGAGTGTGAGGAATTTGATAAACTAAGGAAGAACTATGGAAGATATACTCCACTTGTACTAAGAAAATGGCACTAAGAAAACTGAAACAAGTTGATTTATTCCCGAAAATGCTTTGGCTTATGTGGAATCTTAGGCAGATAGATGGTCAGCAGTGTCTGGAGCTGTTCAGCACAGAAACTGAATGGCATTCTTAAACATTTAATGAAAACATTCAGTGTCTGTGTTGCTCATTGAAGAGGTCAGGAGTCCCGTTAGAGAGTTATTGATATAAAGTAATGATAATAAGTTATAGTTCAATATGTGGGATTAGAGGGAATTACTAGAATTGGACTGACCTCCTTATGTGCTTTTACTTCTGTTGGAGCCAAATTGAGTGTTTTATGTGAAATTAGTCTTTTGTTGTCGTTGTTTGCCCATCATTCCACAAGGGGGCGACAACACCGTAATGATGGCGGCTTTAATAACTCCACATGCTGTAACTGCATTTTACCACCAGAGGGCGCTGGTGCTCACTGTAAAGACAGAGGCGAGCAGCCCTTTCCACCCCCCTGCCCGGCGCTCTGCTCCTACAGAGGAGGAGGCTCATGGGCCGCAGCATCAGCGCGGCATGCAGGCTCATAAAACATCTGCTCTGCCTCTGAGTTTGTTTGGGAGGCTGTCACGTTGTCTACACTCACTGGCAGACCTGAATTCACCTTTGACCATCTGTTTTGCTTTTGCCTCGGCTAGGGGTTTTCAATCTTTTGCCATGCTCCAGACCCCCTGAGTCGACTTTCATTAAGCTGCAGACCCCTTCATCTGAAGTGACTTTACCCTACAAAGACCCTGATATGAAAATATGTGTGTTAAATGTTAAATTGTCTGGATGTGGGCGCCCCCTGGTGGCTCACCTGGTAGTGCGCGTACCACTTGTTAAAGTCGTAACTGCATCCTGGGTTTGAATTTTTGGAATGCCAAAAACAATCATCTTAAAAAAACAGACAAATAGATTCAAAGTGGTGAGATGTAAACGCAATGATAAAACAATCACTCATACCTTTTTTTTTTTTTTTTATATCTGAACTTCTAGTGAAATGGGTTGTAGTGAGATTAACCTGTTCCCCATTTTGCCCATTTTCGAGAACAGCAAGCCACTCGAGGGCCCCACTTTGAAAACCACCGGCCAAGGCATCATTCTAGGTCTTAGGACGACTCACGATTTCTGCACCACAACTGTCTAACTTCAAGAAAAAACACGACACAGTAGCTGTCTCTTCCACAGTGCAGGAACTGAGCTCCAGATTGAGGTACAGTTGGTTTCAAGCTGCTCTCACTTCCCCAAACACCAGACTGCCTGCTGCTCCCCCTGCTGTACACCACGTTCACACATCTTTACTGTGCGTATGTGAGCGCCTGCTGTTGTTAGGTGCATTAATACAAACTGACCTATGTGAGAAATTATTTACACCAAAACACTCAGTACACAGCAACAGGAGAGGAAGAAATGAAGAATAAAGAATGAGTCTTAAAGAGCATTACTTTATTTTTTCACAGGTTACTTCAAAACAGGATAATTATGTACAAAATCTGGAATGTTGGATAAATGCATATCAATCATCATTTTACTGTAGTGGCTTCCAGAGAAACCTTAGAAACACTAGCTATACATTAAAAGGGTTGCCTCTGCATTGCAATTTATTGCTGGTTTTACAAACTCAGGTCACTAATGCCATTATTAATTCTTCTTTTCTCGCTTTTTTTTTTTTAAGTATTTACATTTTGATTAGTAAGGTCTAAACTTCACAGGAGACTGCTAAATAAATAAGAATATTGGATCATTAAAAAGAGACCGACGTGGGTGAAGAAAATGTGACAACAGGTTCTTCCCTAGATTGTCTACATTGTCAGACTGTACGTTTTTTTTTTTTTTTTTGACGTGAATATGAAGAAAGTGACCATTATCCCCCCAAAAAATCATATTCATACAGAGTCAAAAGAAAATTAGCGACAACAATCAGCACAATTAAAAAAAAAAAAAAAAAAAAAGCATTTCATCTGTTAAAAATACATTATGCTGCAGGACATTCTTTGGGAATGCACGTTTTATTGTCATTTGCCTTTAAAATTTAAAAGAATTTAAAAATTGAAACCTTTCAATTTAAATTGGAAGGGTACAGCTTCACTTCGAGCAACCATTATTATTATTAACACTACAAATGCTAATAATGTTAATAATGGGACAAAGGTTTTGTCAGTGACCACAGTGTTTTGGTTGAGTTTGGCCGCACCTCGAGCAAACCGTACGGCTCAAACTGCTTCACACACAGGGACAGTGCAGCGGGTGACACATTTTCAAGGAATGACTTTTGTTGAATTCTTGTTGGGGGGACAAAAACACAATTACACATTTTACATATAATTCAGTGGTTACAAACGTCCTGCTGGAATTTGTGGGCCATTTCCTTGGGATGTGAATCTAATCATTTCCATGTCTTTTGGAAACACGTCTCATGGAGTAATTCTTCACCACTGAATGAATCGACTATTAACAGGGTGATTTCATGCATGCAACAGGTACATGTAAATTTAATCACATCAAGTGGACAGAGCACTGCTTTTAAAAGCATTAGTTCATCTTTTTACACGACTTATCAACAAACATTACAAATAAAGTCTTTTGCATCTGCAGCTTTGACTGGATTAGTTTTTCCATAGTGAGGGTTGAATGTTTTGCACAAATGAACATCACACACTGTGGTAGTCTAAAGGACCTAAAGCTCGGAGAACAGAACTTCTCTTTGAAGCTGGTAAAAAAGCCTCGGGCAAAGTGACAAGAACATTCACTGTTACACAATGCAGAGAAATTAAATTTCTTAAGACGAATTAACAGCACTATGTATTTCTTGTGCCATTTTATTACAAAAAGGTTTTCTTCTCCCCACAATATAAAAATGAAAAAATCAGGGATTACTAAAAGGTTTGTGTTTTTTAAAAAAATGCTCTCTGATGTTTTTTCTGAATGAAAATAAAGGCTTTTACTATTGCTGTTAAGCCGTTATGCTGCAAATGTACTCAAGAGTGTTTCATCTGGTGTGAATACGTGGATATTGCTTGGGTGTCGGGGTGAAGGGTCCTCCCCTATTCAAACAGTTCAAGGTCTATGGCACTTGACAACTTGCTTCTCCCCGCTCAATTCTCTGTACAGCAAACTAAATCACGATGACACACTGTTCCGACGTGATGGGAAAAAGCATGGTATAACATCCATTTTTTTTACAGACACAAAGGCAAACTGTGGTCTTTTCCTACATCATACATCAACATAAACGACTGCAAGGTATTGAAAACCTTGCAGTACTAGTACTCCCCTATCACCAATGGCTGCCAGTAAGACAAAGCCCTTATTAAAAATTAAATATAAGTGGAAGAGGCTCAACCTGTGCCTGTTCTGATTCAGATCTGGTTCTTGCGTTTTATCCTGCACTCATCGTCTTGTACACAATTCCCGAACATGCTTTGGTTAACTAGCATAACCACCACATCTCTTTTCTGGATTAACGAAAGCCTGCAACTGGCATGGCAGATTAAGGCCAAGCAAATACACAGTTAACTTTGTACTTTCATAGCCCGACAACGTTTGAGTTTCCATTCCATATTCCGGTCTTGTAAAAGGATCACATGCAGACGCCTTTTTTTTTTTTTCCCCCAGCATCTGAGAAGCTGTGGTTAATTCATGATGCGAAGGATTTTGTTCCCAAATAAAACTGTTGACAGCACAGGAAGCGATCTCCTCCGGTCAGGTGATATGCCGAGCAGGTCAGTTTGATTCGCCCGGAGGAGATTTGGGACGAACGAGGACAGTGCTGTATGGATGCCGTAGGGCGCTCACGGGTTTATGGAGGCAGAGGTGGATGATTCTGCGCTACTCAACTCTTCACTTATTTAGACTCTTCAATCTCACCAGGAAAACAAGAATTCTTGCCGTTAAAAAAAGCCCCAAATACGCCACCATGTTCTACATTCATCTTCACAAAAAAAGCACATAACACGGTCCCCCATATCAGATCGCACAGCAGACCAGTGAGTGGTTTCAACTTTTTAAATTAAAAAAAAAAAAAAAAAAAAAAAGTCTTGATAAAAAGAAAGGCAAATTGAATGACAAAAGACAGGGAGCCCTGCCCCCTAGTGGTCAGCGACAATTCATGCCCCTCTACAGAAACAAAAACCTAACTCATGACAAAGGATTAATGAGTTTGACTGGACAAAAGAAAAAAAAAAAAAAGAAGAAAAAAAAAGACAGATCTGTACAGAGACCACAGTATTTATAGAATTAAAAAAGGGTCATATCTTCAGCTTCTTTTATATAAAAATACATACCACAGTGATGGCCTTTTGAGGACATACACTTCCAGATGTTTGCCCCCGTCTCTCCTCAATCCACTACATTCAGTGGTTTTCCCCCAATGTAACAAAGGCTCTGAAGATCTCTAATATAAATACTCCCCGACAGGTATCAATAGATCAGTCTTTTCTGTGTATAAAAATATGAGTCAACAAATTTCTGTGTTCCTGTCTCCTCTTATGTCCAAGTGGAGGTCAGTTTCTCCTCAGCGTCACCAGTCAATCTACGCCATCATGTCTCTTATGATAATCATATCCACAGTGTTGGGGAACGTCTTCAGCAGGGAGACTGCATTCCCGTGATCAATATTCACAAAGCTGTATCCATTTGCCTGTAAACAAACACACAAAAAATAAACCAAACATAATTACGGTTAACACCGAGTGCCAGTATTCACAGCGGCCTTGGCTTATTTATTTTACAAGCAGCAGCAGCATACCTGGATAATTTTATCTCCAGGCTGAAGAATCTTAGATGCAGGTCCCTCAGGTTGAACCCTTGTCACAAATATGCCCTGAAATGATACGGACAATATGGCACACATCAATGGATTATGTAAGATGCACAGTGAACCCCAAGGCGTTCTTGTAGGAAAAGTATATAGAAAATAAAATCATTAAGTGTGGATGTACATTATCATCTGGACGAAAGGGGTTTCCCCGGCCTCCCACACCACCAGATATACTGAAACCCAGCTCAGGATTCTTCTCCACTTTCACACGGATCTGAAACACACCCACACGCTGAAGTTAGTCATTTCCTTACAGCCATTAACTGTTTACACAACGATTACATATTACAGTAGGTTTGAAAAGCCACAGCAAGCACTGTAAGTACGCCATGTTGTTTTCAAGTCAGCGACTCATAACGGCAAAGCGCTGAAACATCCCGCTTGTTCACAGTCCATAAGGCTAATTTACTCACTTATCAAAACTTTGTTTTATCTGTACAATATTGTTATTTGCAAAGCCTGTTGCTTTGTTGTTTCAGTAACTAGATTATTTTAGTTACGGAAACTTTAAATTTAGATCACAGCTGTTTAAATGTGAATACTGATATAGTCATAGTCAGCTTTTTTTTAATCTATTTTATTTTAATAAAAGCTAAATAAATTCAGGTAAAAATCAACAAGAATTCTCAAGGGTGAAGAGCTGAAAAATGTCATTAATCAAACATCTGAGGCTGTTTTTTCATTGAGCCTTCTCAGTTTCTGTTTAGGTGGCTTGTAGTGAAACCTTTGTCCTGAAAATCAACATCTGACTCATTTTTCAGCACATCAGCATTTGCATAAATCATGCACGTGCGCACACACACACACACACACCCCATCCCTCACCTCTTGCTGCAGGGCGTCATGTGAGATCCGTGGGGGCCCCTGGGACTGCTGGGACACTTTGAGCATCAGGTAATCAATGAGCTGCTCTCTGGAAGGGTGGCGGGCCATGGGCGCCTGGCTCATCTGAGGACGAGCAGACGGGCCCATCTGACCGTTCATTAAAGGCACCTAACATGAAACAAACACACATTGCAAAACAAGAAGGAAAATAAAGTCAGCAGCTGTAGGATACCAATTCAACAACCACTTCTTCCTGCAGCATATCTATCATTTTTACAGAAACCGTAACTCTGGTCTGTGATGTCACGGGTCATGTTTGATTTCAGCGTGAGCTGTTGATTTATTACAAACACCCTCTTCTCTCTCCATCGGAGTCGAATGACTCATCGGCCAGAGCCACAATGTTCCAATAATCACTTGGCTCTCAGCAAACATAATTAAATTAAGTTCACAGATTGAAGAGCTGTTGGCAAATATTCATATTGGTTAGATGTAAACCATCTTCTATTTTTGACACACTGAACCGCTTGAACAATGCAATTTAATTTGTGACTCATAAAAACAGATCTCATCTAGGCTGAATCTGTGAATCATAACAATAATATGAAAAGACTTGAACACAGAAGGTAAAACGTGGGGAAAAGAGGATCTCCGGTTACCTAATGCTTTTTTGCTGTAAGTGAGGGTCATTACTCTCTTACAGAGCTGAGGTGTTATATGATTTTGGGTTGAGACTTTTGATGACTTCAGGATGCATGTTTAATATAACACAGCCATATCAAGTTTTTCTTCCATGGAAAACAAAGTATTTTTGTAGTGCATTTTTGGGTCAGTACAGGTTAAATTTTACTGCTATTAACCAAGAATACTTGGCATGAAAGATGTGCTCTAATTTAAAGTGAAGGGGAAAGAAATACAAAACTATATGTTGATTTTAAGATCAATGGTATAACACCAATACAACTCATTCATGGTATATGACACCTAATTATTTATAAATACATATTAAATTAATCATAAATACATATTAGACGTGCCGTTTATATTTGACGGTGGTGCACCAGAGGTTATTTAAGGCTGGATCTTAAAAGGGGCTGGACTGAGGGGTGATACTAAGTCCATACCTCATCTGCTGCTTATCAATGACTTAAACATAAAACCACAACTAGAACACCCAATGGATGTTGCATCAAAGGAAAATACAAAGCCTTGCCATTTTGAGGTCAGTTATTTTAAAGCTACATTAAGCAATAATACATGTATTTTTATTTTACAGTAAAATGACCCCTTGCAATATGAGAGCCTGTGGATCTTCTTTCTACCATATAATTTACAGCCAGCCTGTTGTTATTTCCTGGTTTTAGCTTTCTAAATTTCTGCATCAGCCCAAATAAGCTCTTCCTCTGCCCTCTTGCTCAGCTTCATTCAGAACTTCTCTGAAACTGCACATTCTGCAGATAAACGTATGGAAAAACATGAGTGCCTCTCTCCTCAATCAGCACTGTAGTGACTGAAAAAAAAAATCATTCAAAGCATCTTACCTTGTAGCTGAAAATCTGCGGCAGAATATTTTTTTGAATTGGAGTTCAAAGACAAAATAATCCAAGTAATCCAACAGGAGCCTTGTGACAGTGAAATGGCCCTCATTTCCATTCTAAAAAAAAAACCTTTAACTGACTGTTTACAAGTGGGGTTTGAGCTCTCAATACCCTTTAGTGGTCAGAAATAAAAAAAATTTTTTAACTTTGACAGGTATCAGGCTTACTTTTCTGTGGGGGTCCATGGTGTAACTCTGTTGCCCTTGCGGACCAAACACTTCATCCTGAAAGAAATGACAATGATTAACACTCTGCCTTGATCTCCCTCTGCATGCACAGTAAGTTTGTGTGTCAATCAAGCTCACTTGCAAAAAAACAGATAACTAACAACCCAGACAATTAGGACATAAGATGATGATTTTCATGCTCAGTAATACCATTAGTCAGTAAGGTGTTGAGGCTTCACATTTTACTTAGACAAACTGCAGTAATAAACTAAGATTTAACTGTCAGCCAATTCACATGCTAAGCACAGTCTGACTCCAAATATTAGCCTAGTGAACATGTCTTTTAATTGTAAAGTGGGGAAGGGGGTGCACAACATTCTCACACATCTATAGGTAGTGTAAAGCTGACACTTTTTACAGATGCCAATAGCCAACTTTCTCTTATTCACTTAGATAGACTCCTACACTTACCTCCAACAAATACAGTTTTCATCTCCACACACAAAGTGAAAGGTTATGAAGTGATTCTGAAGTGATCAAAGTAGGAGTGAAGATGAGGAATGAGCAAGATGATTATTCAAAATGCCATTAAAGGAAAGGAAAATCATGGTTGCTGAAACAGATTACAATGACAAGTTCTAATCTACAGGAGCGCAGTTTTTTTTATTGGAGTGTGGCAGGGTGGAGGAAAAAGCGCAGGGATGTTGATTCCAAAATCAGAGTATCTGCCAAGTTTAAAAGGGGGCATTTTGTACCATACAATGTGATATCAATATGATGAAGCTGGATGCAATTCAAGGAAGAGTTTCTTCATCAGGAGACTGGCCCAAATAAGTGGAATTTCCTCAAGCAAGCTTGTTGCATCACAGTTTAGTTGAGCACTTTCTGTTGCCAGCTGAGTTCAATTATGTGAATACACAGAACACAGCTGATTTAACTGGGTCACTAGTAAGAAACACCTCCAAAAAGACAACAAGACAGAAACATTTGTTTCTAGTTTTCTTTAATTTCTTGGATAAAGTGAGCCATAAACTGTAACCTTGGCTAAGTAATTTTGCAGTAATTATCAGTTTTGGGATGAAATTTCAGTCAATTTTAAATAATCACTAAAGTAAAGATCCATGACGATGTTGCTCAATCTGTAAAGCTCTGAAAGATATTGATCCTTACCTTTCTAGTACGACCACTAAGGTCTCTAAACCTATTTCATGATGGTACAAAGAATAAGGAGGCCCCTTTTAAACAGGTCTGAATTACACTATGAAGCGCTAAACAAAAACCCTGATAGAATCAATTAATCTTTCTTTCTGAGAAGACATCACGTGTTAGCGAGGGTTCGTAATGGTGACAAATCAGATGTGATGCTTTCACTTATCCAAAAAGGGCAAGTGAAAGATTGCCTCTGAAGATTGGTGACCACTTCTCAAACTGTGGGAAAGAGGGAAATGGGCATTTCCTTTAAGGATGTGAAACTAGCAGGAGCTAGAAGCCCTGGCCCAGTAGGAGCTGCAGTAGCTAGCTACGACACACAGTACTCACACAGAAGCCCAGAGCTCCGTAGGGCTGTCCGTCTCTGGCACTAAAGACCAGAGACCCTTGGCTGGCATGCATATCCCTAGAGCTGCCGTAGTGAGACCAGCTCAGCGGGGAATAATTGGAATTATAGGACCGAGACAGCATATTCTGAACAGAGGGACAACATGGAACAGCCAACACAAACCAACATGTCAGTGGTGGCCATGCAATCCACCAAATGAGTGATGAAATAAAAAACTTAATGTTTACAGCATACAGCACAGACAAACATGCAGCGAATCACAAACATTTGGCATATAGTTGAGTTAGTAGGCTTTAGCAATCTGTTTACTTATCACTTCTGCATTAAAGGGGGAAAGTAAAGGCTTCAGAAAAAAGCAGACTTTCCTCTTACTCACATGCTGTTTTGGTTTTAAATACACACAGGGATCTTATGTTAATTTAATAGTTAAAGACTTCAGACTTTGAAGTTACTCTGACTGTGATAGACCAAACTATGAATAAAAAATTATTGCTACATCTCTGCTTGGTTGGCCTGTAAAGATGAACACACAAAATCCAAATTATAAGTCCCGTTACCCTGATCTACTGGTCATACCAGCCAGAAACTAACAATGAATCAGAGGACAAAATGGTGGCATCATATTTCTGATGAACACTACAGTAGATTCTAAGTCCAATTGAAAAAAAATTGTGCCTTTTAGTTTTAAAACCGCATACATTTGTTGAACTTTAAGGAGAGATTGCTTTTTGGACTGAATTGGCAATTATGGTAATTGTTTAATCATAGTAGTATTGTTACCTTTTCCATCTTCTTGGCCTCAATGTGACGCATCACCTGATCCCTCCAGTCAGCTGGTACTCTTCCTCCTCCAACTCCTCCCGATACCACTCCGGGCCCGTCGAGGAGTGAGTGCTCAGACTTAACCCTGATGTTAGGCCTTTTGCTGGGGCTGCTGTGCTGGTAGTTGAAGTCACTGACTGACATGGTCCTCTCTGGCAGTTCATGGGGCTGTGGCCTGGCGCTGTGAGGCCTGGGGGCTCCAGGTACATCAATGCTGTAAGTGCGGGCTGAAAGGGGTCTCTGCATGGCCTGGCTCATTGCCAGCGGCCCCCTACCAAGGGTGTGAATGTCCCTGTATGTCATGTACTCGCCCTCAGGCAGCTGCATGCGCCGCGGGTCGCCCATGGACGCTGTCGAGGAGCTGCTGCTTTGCCTCTGCAGAGTGCTGCTTCTAGGCTGGCCACCAGACGACTGGAGTCTCTCCTTGGCCCACATGTCCCCAGAGGGTTTGGGTCCCATGGGAGGGCCCCTTTGCTGGGGCTGCAGAGGGTAGGGAGGTGCCTGATTACGGTTGGAGTAGTTGGTGTTAGCTAGTGAGTGTTGAGGTGGAGGGAGGTAGCCTTGATGCTCTGGGGGAATGGGTGTCCTCTGGGCCCAGAGGCCCTCTGTGGACATGGCACTGCTTGTGTACTGGATATTGTACTGAGGGGGAGGAATGCCCATGGCCATGCTGGAGGAGATTGGATATCGGCTGGTGCTGGCAGGGGGCTTTGAGGAGCTGGAGAGCAGGTCTGAGGAGGAAGCAGAAGAGCTGGGGAAGACCTGGAGAGTCTGGTCATTGAGCAAAGATGCTGACTTGCTCCTGACTATGCTCTGGCCTTGAGCTCCTGGTCCTGGGCCGGCTCCAGCCATCTTGGTAACTGCTCCATCACAGGACTCGCCATCCCCGTCGATGGAGTACAGCTTCATGCCCCCCGTCTCTATGTTGGTGATACTGTGAGACTTCATCACCTGAGGAGGAGGGTACCTTTTCTCAGGAGACAACTCCTCTGTGCTGCGGGATAGAGACATATCACTGCAGGCTGTCACACCTGTTGAGGCCACATGCACCATAGATGTCTCTACTCTCATCGGTGACATCGCTTGGCCTTTGTTCCCCAGGCCATCAAAGTCACTGATTTGCTGGTTGCCATTTTCTAAATGGTCCATGTTGTCATTGCTAAAGCCCTGCCTGTTATTCAAGTCCTCCCTGGCTATGGAGCCATTCTTAGTTTTGTCCAAGTCATCCAGCTGAACCATGTTATCAGTTGGCAGCTTGGACACATTCATATTAATCTGGTCCCACTTTGTGTAGGCATCTCCCATGCCATTATTGATTCCTTTCTCAATGAACGCCATTCTGGCTTCCATGGAGAGGTCATAGTCACCCATTTTCTCTGGCTGGGTTTGCTGGGTTTTCAAAAGGGCCTGCAGGGATGTGTCTGAACCATTACCATTATGGAGGAGAGGAGTGGTGTCTTTACGCTGGTTCATATTCTCATCTTCTTGCCTAAAACAAAGAACAAGGGGGCCATTTGTTTTGTTACAAAAGCACATTGTAAAAAGGGTCACAAATGGAAAAGTGCCTAGGACCAGAGGATGAAGTAGCAACGTGAGGGAGGACTCTCCGGGTATGGTGACATGTTGAAGAAAAGTACTCTACCGGCTCTTGGCTAGGAAGGGCATTTTGGCCTCTCTCTCTGGGGTGCAAAGGGAGTTGTCCTGACTGCTGTCTGTGGTCAGAGACACGGAGTCAGACATGCGCGATGGTGAGGAACAATTACTGTTGTTCTGGTTGCTGTTTGCCACTGTGTCATCCAGCAAAGAGTCTGCATCTTTCCCGTCATCTGTTAATTTAGAAAAAAAAAAAAAAAAATTACTGTTGATGTATAGTAAGTGTATTTGTATACTGTCTGTGGCCAGTTCTTCTTTCACTTATAATGCAAAATTTTAACAACATAAACAAAACCTTTAAGAATAACATTTTATCTTACCTTTTTTGTCCTTGCTAAGAGTTACAACTTTAGGCTGGTTGATGGAGATCTCAATAAGAGGGGGCCTCATCTCTGCTATTTTCATCTCCTCTTCATCTGACAACTCCTCAGAGTCCTGGGGAAAACAGGGTTAAGACATACAGTCAATTAATAATACATTCTTCAGCTGTCTTTTTCATTCAAAATGTCCTGTTATTTGTGGAAGAAATTGCAGGGGCTCGAAACTCTCATCACTGAATGTCCACAGTACCTCCAGTGTGTCCTCATGGTTTACCAATGAACCCTCTGAGGATTTGAGAGGAACTTTCTGTGAGCTGTAAGACTCTGATGTGTCTTTAGATTCAGGTGCAGATGAGTTCTGGTCGCATGTGTTTGCTGATACTTTGGGCTCCACTTCCACTGCTTTGCCATTGGCACAGGGAGCCTCTATCACCTGCACACAAAACAAAGTCCAGATGTGAGGTTACATAATGAAAAAAAAAAAAAAAATCTTTCATAATTAAATTAGAATTAGGTAATTACTAATAAATTATGCCCTGCATCTGTTAGTCATTCAGCTTACAAATGACAGAGGGTACAATAATCAGTAAGCTAAAACCTAATTAACTTAATTAATTCAATATAATCTTATCAACCTGTTTTGTATTTATACATCTTCATAAAAAAGTAATACAGAAAATGCACAGTGTGATCTGGCAAAAGTAAAGCACTGTTTGTTATCAAGAGGAAAAAGAAGTGAGGTATATAAAAGTACTCAAGAGAGACAATGATGCAGTGGAAGGATCTCCTGTCTGTTGACAGATCTTGCTGAAGACAAACCTTCACTCCCACGTCCTGCACTCCAATGTGGTTCCGCTCATTAGACTTTGCATCTTTTCCCGACTCGTCACTGGACTCATCCTCTTTAAGTCTGTGAGCCACTGACTGGGCTGTCTTCACCATGTTCTTGAGCTCATCTGGGTATGGTGTAGGGTAGCGCTTCAGGTTCCCCTCCTGGAAGAGTGTGCAGACATGCGCAGATATTAACGTAAACAGAAGATGGTCTGATTGCAGTTTTTGGCAAGATGCGCACTAGGAGAGCTGAAACAGGGCTGTAGTCGACATTCCTTCCTGCTTAACTGTGGCATAAACGTAAGGCTGCAACTAATGATTACTTTCACTGTCAATTAATCATTTCGCCTATGAAATGTTTAAAAACAAAAGCAATGCTTATTGCAAGTTCCCAGAGCCCAACACAATGTCTTCAGCAGCCAAAATGCTCCAAAGTTTTCATTTTAGAACATAAATGGAGTACAGCAAATTAATAATAATTACTGGCATTTGTGAAGCTGTAACCAATAAATGTTTGGTATTTTCACTGGATACACAACTAACAAGATTCATCAATAATCAAAATTATAATTAATTTCTGTCAATTGCCTAATCACATAATCATTTCAGCCTTCCATACAAGATGGTGTAATTGGTGGCAAAATTATTCATAATGTGTTCCTACTAGCTTCTTGGCTACTTGCATTTCAAATACACATGCAAGTGGGTTTTTAATTATATATAATTCAATTCAATTCTATTCTATTTGTAGCATCCAATCATAACAAAAGTTGTATTATTTCTATAATACAGTTATTATAATTATATAATATCATACAGATAGATCAGTTGTAGAAATGAGGGGCAATTCTGTAATTTAGTAATTTAATCCTTTTGACTGGAAGCCATCTGACAAACTTATAAAATATCCTGAATTTCTCATTAGAAAGTTGTATTTTAAGAAATAAAAATACTGGCTGAAAACATTTGTGATTTCAAGATTAATGTTGGTGTGTTAATGAGAATAAATACAAATAATGACAATTACATTTAAACCACTTTCATAATGGTCCTGAATCAACTCACCACTAGATAATGTCACATTTTCAATAGTAATTGACAATACTAATTTGAACTTCAAAAGAATTGCTGTGTTTGAGTGTGTGTGTGTGTGTGTGTGTGTGTGTGTGTGTGTGCTGAATATATCACTGCTCAGCTTATATGCAGTGTAACTTGTGTATCACAAACCCGTGGGGGCGTCTCCCTCTCATCCTTGTCCTCGTCACACTCAAAGGCCACCTGAGCTCGCTGCTTGCGTTGCTCCTCCCAGAGAGAGGGATTGAAGCTCTCAGAGTCAGAGTTGGGAATGTCTGAAAAAAAAAAAAAAAAAAAAAAAAAATCTATTTAGAGACTGGCATACATGCCTTAAATTCATGCTTCCATTACTTGTACCGCTACATGGAAACCATGAGGCTATGTCCCATTGGACTGCAAATACAGATTCTCGGATAACAGCCAACTCTCAAGTATTCACAGGCTTTAGCAGCAGAGCTCTCCCTTACGTTATGCTCACACATGAAAACCAAAATAATACTGAAATATAATGAAGTCCTACACAAAAGTGTGGGAAAGATGTGTCATTGTTTGCACTCGGATTTGTTTTTTCACTTCAGTGTCATTATCTATTCGTGCATGTTCAGTATTTTCTATTTTCCCTCTGCTGATTAGATAGATAGATAGATAGATAGATTTTTATTGTCACTGCACAATCATATACATATAATAATGCAACGAAATTAGGAATACAATAGGAGTTTAAATGCTGATGAGATGTCTGTGGTTTAAAGCTTAAGGAGGAAAATATCTTTTAAGACACAGAACCAAAAATTACTTCTCTTACTTACAAGCCACTTTTGATCAGCCTTTGCTATCAACACCCATTGTGCTAAACAGTGTAATTCTGTACTTAAAACATGAGATGGCGCTCAGTTCACATAAGGCATGCAAATGCACTGTCAGGTCTGTAGCGTCCCATTATTTAACCCTTTAGACTCCAACAGGCTTCTAAACCTTTACTTGTCTCTGTCAAGGATTGTTAGCACAGATAAATTGTTTTTGCATGGAAGTGTCTAACAATCTTTAACTTGGAAATGCTCTTCAATTTTAATATAAACATAATCATCCTGTATATAGTTGTTATAGATGTTATACAGTTGTTATAGTGGTTTGTTTGTTTACTTGTGCATTCTTCCTCGCCCATTCTGTTTTTTAGGGCCCGAGCACTGGTCTCTTTTGTTATTTAATTTATGTCTATTTGCACTGTCTACTTTTATATTTGCACTGTTTACTTGTCTATTTGCATTGTTTATTTGTCTATTTGCACTGTTTACTTGTCTACTTGTTTATTTTATCGCCCTTTTTCTGTTTTCTCTTTTGTTATTTAATTTATGTAAATTAAGAGAGAGCAAAATTTACCAGAGTCAAATTCCTTGGCCAATAAAACTGATTCTGACACTGAAATCAAGTTGTTTGAATTATTAAGTACAATTACGATAACCTAATGCATACAACAATGACAGTAAACATCCTCTAACAGGAACAACCAGGCAATCAATTGAACTTGAGAGATGATGTAAGTATGACAAACAGATTGCTACAAGTTACTCAGCAAGAACAATATACCAAAGAGTTCATCATTCAAGGATTTTTTTGAATTAGTTTTAGCGATTTCCTTCACCTCCCACCATGACAGGTTCGGCCAGCATTTTCACATGTAGGCGAAGCAATAACAATACTAAAAAGTTATTTAAGTCCAGAAAAATCATGCCATTTACTCAGAATAAACATGTCAAGGCTGTGCTGCACTATGGACCAGCTGAGGCTCCTACTGGTGGAGACACTGGTATTTCTCATTATCTCTGATGGATCTCTCCCTGTGCGTTTGTTGACAGTTGAGAGAGACAGAGAGGCAGGGGAGAGAGAGGGGATGACATGCAGCAAAGGGCCCGATTCAAACCTGGGCCACAGCAGGAAGACACAGCCTTGAAATGTGGAATGTGCTCTACCAGGTGAGCTACCTGGTAAGCCACCAGATTGCTGAAAATATTTGCCCGATTAAATTTCACTCTAGCTGTGCTACGAACAGCTAGAGCTGGCATATCAACACAATGTAACGCTGTCTTTTTTCGTTCTTTTTGTTTGGTATGATTTAAATAGCTTTGCATAGAGTGAGAAAAATACATCACCTAACAACAAACTGGGCGCAGGAATGCAAGGTGCCTACCAACAGCGTTTTAGAGACAAAGTGATGGAGCCGGACAAAACAAGTGTATGTTCAAATTACTGTCAAGCTAAGATGCAACAAGGTAGTGTTACCTACACAGCACACCGGCGTAACGGGAAACCAAACCCAACTCACAGATGGTTGAGAAGAGACGACTAGTGTTTCTTCTGTAGCCTCCTGCTCAGATAACAGGGTCCCTGACACATTCAAGGTACCTTCTAAGTTATATGGAAAAGTCACATTTCCTTCGAAGATAAAACGGCAAAGTTGATTTCCATGCCAGTGAAATGCAGACTCCACCCAAATAATGGCCTGGATTTGATCAGGCATCATATAGCAAATACTGTCCAATCAAACAAATGCCTCGATCAGTTACCAATCTCTGGTATCAGCTCGAGACATCATTAATCATTATGCAAGTGTCAACTGTCAAGCCTGGGACACGACTGCAAAAAAAGAACTTTGGTGTCATGTTGATTTTCCTGGAATCAGTGAAGGTAAATGACATGAATTATATCTAATGTCTGTGGGTATGCGAGATTAATTGTGCAAGTGTACAAAAAAAGACGATGGGCCTCATTTGATAAGTACTCACATTCCTCTGTCCTGGTTTGCTGTGGGAACATGTAGTTGGTGAGCACAGTTTTCTGAGTGTCTGGATCCTCCTCTTTCTGGAGAGGGATAAGGGGCTTCGACTGTGGGAGACAACAAAAAGGCTTGACTATGCTATGTGCCATCACCAAAGCTTTGGCAAGACACTCAAGAGTCCAAAGACTGCTTCTGTGCTCTTGCCTACTGTAATAAGAAAGCACCTTTGTGGTAGCAACAGTAAACATGCAAATGCAAAATATGACCAACGGTGTATACACTCATATACCAAACCTTGGAAAATCCCCATTTTTTGACTGAATATCAAGTAAATCTTGCTCTGTAATATTTCATTTCCCCAAACACAAAGGGATTCTACTGTATTTCTTATTTACTTGCATTGGTGTGTAGTAATAGATGATGCAAGCTTTCTAGCCGATGGAAGGGATATTCTTTGGCTATTTTTATGGCATCAACATTTATTTAACTATGCTGCTCCAGGCCAAGAAGACACACATATTTACAGAAATACAAGTATTTGTGTTAAAAATTGAGAGGAAACAGAGAAAATGATAGAGCCATTGAAAGAAAGCAAGAGAATGAAAGGAGAGAATGCGAGAGAGAGAGAGAGAGAGAGAGAGAGAGAGTATTAATGAACATGAGATTAGGACCACTTATAGGATAGTGATCAATAATGTAACCAGCTGGCAGGAAACTGGTTCCACTGACGTCTTTTTTTTTAATCATTACATGCTGGTCAGTAAAGGGGAGAGCACAAGGTTTCATAATTCAGTGTTTTTTTCCCCTCTGCAGGGTCAAGTAGGTCTTATTCATTACGAAACTAAACTGTGCCCTTCATAATCTTGTCATCTAGTTTTCATGTACTGTGGGATGCCAGCTGCGTAAACACCCATGTCTGTGCACAAACAAAGGTTACATTAGTATTCTGTTCAAACTAATGTTTGACATGGCTTATTGGAGGCGTTCAGGAACCGTCTTATACATAGACAATGAATGCTAATTTCATCCATCTGTGTCTCTTTTTCGGATAATGGAAAACGTATTGATCCAGTGTCCAAAAACAAGTTGTCGAGTGACAAGAAAGCTCTGCGCTGTTCAGTGGGAGGCTTTTAAGCTTTGAGGATGTCGAGTTTAGGGTGTAATACTTTGTATAATAGAGATCACAGCTGGGCAAAATCTGCATGGACAAAAATGGTAGAAAATACAATTGAATTAGTCATCTCTTAAATGAGCACCGACTCTCCTGCTATAATACACACACTGTGTCAAAGGTCAGGCAGCATTACACTTGATACTTTCTTAGGGGTGTAGAGCCTCTTAGTTATCTTTAAGAAGACAAAGAAAATGCTCTCTCTCGTTCTCTCTCGCTCTCAACACACACACACACGCACACAGACACAGAAATAGACTGCATTTTTATTTCTTATCTTGTCAGTGTTTCAGTCTTCTGACCTTTCTCAAGACATCTAAAATATAGAGTCTTGTATCGCGTCTCTATGATTAGATGAATCACCCACACCTTGGGTTAATTAACCTCATCGCTGATGACTGCAGCTACAGAGGTTGTGGCATCCAGGTAGAAAAAGACCAAACCTGTAACCTGGATCAAGACCCGTGAATCGCATGTTCACTTTAAAAATTTGGTCTGAATACCGCGTTAACAAAACAGCATTACAGCAGTGAATCTCTTTTCCTTCAATACTAGAATGACGTGAGCTAAACGTGTGATCCCTCACCTGATTCTCAGACAGCCACATCGCAGTCATCTGGTTCAGTTTAGTGAAACTGTATGGAAGATTCTTCAACCTAGAGTGAAAAAAAAAATACCAACAGCTATTTAATCATCTTAAAAACAACTTGAGTAAGACATACACACGATACTCCTATAATGTCAAAAAAACAAGGACAAATTAGAGTAAAAAGCTGGCATGTGGCCATTTTTCTTTCTCCCCTCAAAATTCATCAGTACTGTGGGGTTGGGGCAAAATGTATTTAGTGCTATTGGCACAGTGCTGACACTAGGAACGGAAAACCCCTGGACAAAATGTTGATCAGGACTCCGAACTTATCAAATTTGTAACACAACTCTATTCCTTTTAATCATGATGTAATTATTAAGTTAGGTTTCAGACTGGGCTTGTATTCAATAAAACAGAGGTCCAAGACATTCTTTTGCCTCTTGTTGTTTTTTTTGTTTTTTTTCAGTGACTTATGCAATTCATAGCAGTGCAATTAGTGCAATGTTGCAGAACTCTTTTTAATAAGGTGGATCGGCATGCTTTACAAGGAATCATGTGACAGCAGCAGCATGATTTCAGCAACAAAAGCTATTTCGGATTTATGCATGCAAAAATTTGGAGAGCACTGGAATAAAAAACACATACAAAAAAAACAGTGAAAAGATTGCTTTGTCAAACTGACAAAAAGCAGTCTTCATTATACACAGATCATCAACTTTGTTGGAGCACCAGCCGGTCATGACTGCAGTATGCTACCGCTGAAATGCTGGGGGGATTTTTCCTCTTATCTTGCTTTCCATATCTGAAGAAATTTCCCACCCATGGTATGCTTATTTACAAAGCAGACTTACAGATGAGTTCTCATTCAAGTCGATTATATATGCTACCTAATGCAATGTGAGCACTGAACAAGGCTTTATGTATACTGCCCAACCATACTCAACGATTAATAGCCACCTACTGACTGCTTTAAATTACTTTTACAGCAAGTCGACTGTTTTCTGTCTGCTGGACTATAATAACCTAGAAATAATCTCGAGCTGTGTGCTACAACAAGCAACCTTAAAATTTTGGGAAACTTAATCCCATCCCTGAATACTGATCTTCAACATAGTTTGATGATCAGCTGATAAACACCTCAAATGTGTTTTACTGCAAGTGAATGCTCCTCATTTGAAACTGATATGTTCATGTGACACATAATAATGAATCATAAATGGTGAAAAAAAGAAGTGATGCAAGGTAAGCAGGGGGAAAGGGTTGTGCAAGACTTGGATGGGAAAGAGGTGACTGCCGAGACTTGCCGGGCATGTAGACTGATGGGTCATTCTATTCTGATCAACTGTGGGTGGTGAAAGAGGCTCTACCTGTAGTTGTAGTAGTCTCACTAAGCTATGAATTTCTGAACATGGAAATCATGTATCTTGTGTGTCTCTGGTATTGCCGTTCATGACATTAAACAAATTTGAACAATTTTAACGTGGCAAGCTGGCAAGCAATAATTAGGTAGTATTAGGCAGGTATTAATAAACTTTAAGTAAAACACTCAAAAAACTTGGAACCTTATCAACCACAATGACAGAAGCAACTGTTCTTCAAGTGATGAAGAGCGCAGCCATAACCAACTTTTCTCAGCCGACTAGCCTGTTGACTGTCTGCACGCCGTCTCAAGTTCAAGAGTGAAAACTCACTTGTTGTTACTGAGATTGATGACCTTGAGCTTCTGCATGTCGCCCATCTCCTCAGGCAAATACTCCAGCTTGTTGGAATGTAGGAACAGCACAGTTGCATTCTTCCAGTTGCCCATCTGTGAGGGAAAGAAACCAGGGAGTCAGAGCCATGGTCAAACAGGGATATACATGTTCTCTCACACACACACACTCATAGACACGTACCTCGGAGGGGAGCTGTGTAAGGAAGTTGTGATCTGCAGCAAAGGTGCGGATGCTGACACATTGGCCAATGGAGGATGGCAAGGCCTCAATCTCATTGAAGCTGCAGTCCAGCTCATCAAGGGACGTCAGTCTAGCACAGAGAGAGGAAGGGGAGGGGACACAGGAGGACATTACTCACACTTCATACAGAGTGATTTTCACATGCTGGAAATATCAACAGTGGGGTCCAAAAGTCTGCGTACACTACCAGGGAGGTGTTTGTTTTCATTATCAGAAACAAATACATTTTTCTGACTCAGCTGATGACTCCAATTCAAGAATGCGTTACTTAGAGCTGATACAAGTAGAGTGCTGTGAAATGCTTGTACGAAGCTGAAATAAACTGAGTTTTTTTGCACACCATTTGGCTTTTGTCTCCTCATACTGCTGTCACACCATGTATTTCATTTACAAATGTATGCTCAGTGTGAACTATTTTGATCTTTTCAAGTTCCCCTACACTCATTCATTAAAACTCCTAAAAACTCATCTCTGTTCACCAATATTACATATTTATACGATTTTCTCCACACACACACAAAAAAAAACATACCAGCACCAACTTGCAACTAAACTGAAAGTTTGTAAGGAGTCAGTAATACACACTCTGGAGAAGTTTTCACAAACCATTTAATTTTTGTCCAAAGCAAGACCAGGCAGACCTAAAATTACCACACAATCTGAAGACCAGAATATCAAGCTAATCAAGCTATTGCTACAAGACAGATCTACATGTGCATCCAAGATACAAAGCTGCCTGAACAAAGCACACCAGTGAGTTAAAGCAGAGTCAAAAAATGATTGGTAAACTGCTACCTTAATGAGAGAGTAGCAGTTTCCAAACCACTGCTTTGATAACAAAACAACCCAACATTTAGGCTGGGCCAAACAAATGCCAAAACGTCACTGCGGAAGACTGGAAGAAAGTCTGGTTTTCAGATGAATCACGATTTCAGCTCTGTGGCTGCAATCTGAGAGGTTATGTAAGGAGATGGCCCCATGAGAGGTTAAACTGGGAAATTTTTTTTTGTGGGTTCCAATATCTCCCATCCAGCACAGTGAATCAAGACGAGTGGGAAACATAACAGCGTATGCACCAATGAGGGCGGATCAAGTTATTAAAATTCTAACCAAATCAGTCACATTTATCCCAATACCATCAATCATACTGATGAAAAATGAACAAATATCTACTGTAGCTTGTTTATTGTTGTTTTAAAATTCAGAAAAACAATAAGTGGAATTGGTAATACAGAAGCGATGATATCATGAAAAAAAAAAAAGAAAAGAAAATCACCAACATGCCTTTAAACAAGAGCAGGCCCAGACCAGCTTTTCTGACAGTGTCTTACTATAACAGTAAAACACATATCGACAGCATTTGAGCAAAACTTTATGGGAGCTTTAAAAAGAAAAAAAAAAAGGTGTATGAGTCCAGGTTCACACATATACGCAGTGCAGTTGGGGTTGTAAAAAAAATGCAAATGCATAGTTGCTACTGTGTTGTGTCGTCATAATATCCACTTTTTTCTGTAGCCAAGCAATTAGACAGGATTTCACTCCTCATTGCAGAATCTAAACCAGGGACAAACATCAAAACTGGCTGACAAAACACAGAGACAGTGAACTTAATGAAATATGGCTTCATGTAAATGGAGAGAGAAAAAAAGAGAAAGATTATGTATTTAATCGGTATGCTTAAGCTTCAATCCTTGCATGGGATTAAGCTAAACCATAGGCTTTGTCACATAATCTGTGCCAAAGTACGCTAGGACACACTTCCAAACATAAGGGATAATTGACATTGTTTAGAAACAGTGAGCAACAGAATTAAGTGTACAGTTGCAATAGTAATTGTCAGCATAGGTTTGTATTTTTCACGGGTGCGGGGGGTTGGACTGAACAAAACCTGTGGGTGGACTAAAATTCAATCTGATCCCCATGATGAACTGTGAAGATTCAGGTAGGCCAGGGGGTCACTGTTTGACCCTGCTCTCTAGCTACAGTCTCAGCAGCTGCTGACTGCTAGGCCTGCTTGTCTGATACAGTTAGTATTGGCCTGAGAGCAGCTATGGCTGATTTAATCTGTCAATACTTTCTTCAAGGGCCATCTGGTTCAAGATTACTGCTTCCATGGATCAATAATCTTGAGACTTCAAATCCTAAACTGCATCTTTGTTAAGAATACTGAACTTGACATGACATTTCAGGATAATCATTTAATGAAACTCAAAATTTGTGAAGATGATGATCAATTCAAATCAATAGGACCCAAAAAGTCTTGGATCACATTAATAATGGGTTTGTGATGAGTGGATGTTAGGTTTGTTCTGGTCATTGTGAATCGACTGCTGAAACACTCACCCTCCGATTGAGTCTGGCAGGTACATCAATTGGTTCTCATCCACTTTTAGAGCAGTCAGTTTCTTCAATGAGCCTGAGAGGGAAAAAGCGAGAGAGAGAGAGAGAGAGAGAGAGAGAGAGAGAGACAGACACACAGAGAGAGAGAGAATTATAGAAAACATACTCAAGTTCACAGCAGTTATTGATTATTACTTGCTGCAGAGGAAATATCCATGACAGTAGTTTACAGGATTGATTCACATGATCATCACTACTGTATCTGGTTTATATGTAACATCAGTGTATGCTTAATTCTACTGCATCTGGCTTCATCTAATTTTATGGATATTAAATTTATAGCTCAATGACTGGAACTGATTCCATGATATTTGAGAAGGTAACAATAACAATGACACTCATGTGGCAGGTGTCACTGATGCAAAGTACCACTCGTTATTAGCATCTACAGTACTTGGACAGAAGTGTTGGGCCACCTACATATTACACATGCAGGAGTTTTTCTGACCTCCCATTCTAAATCCATAGGCATTAATATGGAGTTGGAGTAGCTTCTACTCTTCTGGGAAGGCTTTCTACAAGATTTTGGAGTGTGTCTGTGAGAACTTTTGCCCGTTCATTCAGACGAGCATTTGTGAGGTCAGACACCGCTCCATCTGACGTTTGGCGTTGTGCTTGGTGACGTAAGGCTTGCATGTGGCTGCTCGGCCATGGAAACCCATGCCATGAAGCTCCCGGTGCACAGTTTTTGTGCTGATGTTAATGCCAGAGGAGGTTTGGAGCTCTGCAGCTACTGAGTCAGCAGAGCGTTGGCCACTTTTACGCACTATGCGCCTCAGCACTCGGCGACCCCACTCTCCAGGTCTGCCACCAGGAGGCTGAGCCGCTGTGGTTCCTAAACACTTCCACTTTGCAATAATCCCACTTACAGCTAATGGTGGAATATCTAGGAGGGAAGAAACTTCACCAGCTGACTTGCTGCAACAGTGGCATCCAATTACATTACTATTACCACTAGTATCACTCTGGAATTCAGTGAGCTCTTTAGAACGAGCCATTCTTTCACAAATGTTGGTAAAGGCAGACTGCATGGCTAGCTGCTTGATTGTATACACCTGTGGCAATGGTACTGATTGAAACACCTGAATTCAATGATTAAAACTGGTGGCCCAATGCTTTTTGTCCACACAGTGTATGTTTGGCAAGGGTTATTGTGTTAAATGTAGCTTTATTTATTTATTTGTTTTTTTTTGTTTTTTTTTTCAGGCCATGCAGTGGGAGGCACTTACACTTAGGGCCAGTGTGGTGGAACCTGCTTCAATATGACAGTTAACATCGCGCATGTGCTCGTTAGCTGTTTTAGCCATTTTCATTAGCTTCATTAGCCACCAAAACTACTTTGGTAAGGTTAGGACAAGGTCAACATCAGTGTTTCAAAATGTTAGCTATGTTCGCTGATAAGCTAACCTTAGCTAATAATCAACACAGCCCTCACTCGCGATGGGACTTGAACCCCTGCCAGCAGAACCAACTGCACCGTCCACATCCCACCTAGCTCCTGGTGTATTTTCCGCTGCCTTTATACTACGCTAACAACCTCGACGACGTGACGTATTCAACGTATCCTTTGTTTGCGTAAGTCAACATTTTTCCTGGCGACTGGGTTGTCCAGTGACTTGAACCTCTGAGTATTTACTCTGTGCAAATATGGTGGTGCATTTTCTCATGCTTGCTAACTGGTGGAACTAGTTTGCTTCGGTATCAGTGCGCCCTCATGTACCAGGTGTGTAAACAAACATACAGCAGAGAGGGGAGCTGCTGCATAGTCACACACTAACCAACTGCTTACATGGATCACAAAGCGGAATCATTCCTATACAAATGTTTTTCAAATAATGCTTACAGTGTTAATTTTAGGTCTTTTTGATGCATGAAGATAAAATTAAGGTAATTCTATTTATTTTTTTAAAGAATACACTTAAACCACTTCTAACCTGTTT